>NC_056732.1:740179186-740391686 GCF_019279795.1 Protopterus annectens
CTTAGCCAGTATCCGGAATCCTCTCAACTCCTCCCTTGTTATATCTGAACACAAATTAATCACCTTTGGAAATCCACAGGCATGCCCCCCCTGCACAGATAATCACCATGAAAAGCCTTTCCAAAGCTAACTATGGCCTTATAAAAACAGAAGTGGCTAACCTCACAGCAGCCATGCAAATAGAGACTAGTTGCATGACAGCTAAATCATACAACAATGCACTATGAACATGTACACAAATGCATGTATACTGCCATACCTAATAGAACCAGGACCCTCACCTCCAAAAAAAGGAAGCTGATCTGGTGGTCCCCAGCCATAAAGAAACTGTACAACAGAAGGAGGGAACCAATATGGAATAAGGTGAAGTCCCAAGACTGGAAATAAACCCTTATCCACCTCATTTAAAAGTTGAGATCCCTCATTAATTACTACAAAGTTAGCTGTGAGAACAGAACTGGAGCACATAGTAAAGACATCCACAAGGCCTCATAGAGTTATATAAAGAATCTCCATTGCATACTAAGATTTGTTCTGAACTACTAGTTATGAGTTACAGTGTGCCATACTAACATAGAACAGAAATGTATACCAGGTATCCCTTGAGCACATTCATGTATGCATTTGTTCAGCTGAAAGGCACAAAACTAATCACATGGGTTTTAAGCAGTCAGGTAAATAGGTTCTGCATGTTGCACATGTGTGTAATATCACTGTCAGTGCATACAACAAACATAAATGTGTACAGCTACTGGTTGTTGCATTGCCCTGACACTGATACGGGCAGTAGTGTAGGCACTATTATCAGGTAGTAATCAGAGAAGATTCCAACTGTGTTATGACCCTCTGTCCATGCCTACCACTACCAGCTATATCAACACCTATATACAGTGGCTGTCACACGTGTACCCACCCCTGATGGAATGGCAGGTTTGTGTGCTGTATGACAATCAGACTACAGAAGATCATTTCATAATGTTTCTCATCTTGAATGAGACCCCTAACCTGTACAATTCCATTGAAATGCAATCAAATGTGTTCCTAGGAAGGTGAGAAATTATTGCCAGGTGAAGATGTGCCATGATGATGGAGTCTAAACCAAGATGAATGAATGCTGTAACCATCTCAACAGGTGCATACACAACATATCAGTTTAAGGGTGTGCACACTCATTCAACTGGCTTATTGTACTGATTATTATTTCAATATGTTTTCACAGACCAGATTATGTTTTCAATTGAATTGTACAGGCTATAGGTCACATTAAAGGTGGGAATTGTTTTGAAATGAGTTATTGTGGTGTCATGGTTTTTCCTGTTTATGTCTTCCAGGTAACATACAGGGCTTATCTATCAGCATTCTCTGTTGAGGAAACTGACATCATTACCCAATATGTGATTGGACATTATGCCCTGTTATTCAGATGGACAGCAGATGATGTGCATTTGAGGACTGCCCTGTGGAACAGTGTGGTCCACAGGGTAAATGATGCCAGCCTACACAGCAGAACTTATAGCATGTGCAGCATGTAGCCACTGACCGCATCTGCCATGGGCATAAATGGGCTGCTGCAGTAGAGATGGACCAGCTAGCTACAAGTGGGGGTCCAGCCATCCAACCCCCACTGACACCTACCTAGGAGCTCCTTGCCAAACATGGGGCACCCGCCCAATGCACAAGCTATGATGCTGAGGGAAGCATTGTGGATGTGGGTTGCACACACACACTGGATGAGGGGAGTGCATGTAAGGGCCCAGTGGGGATTAGTACACTAATGTATCAGACATACATGTATCGGTATTGTCTCTACATGCATGTGTCAGGTCTGACTGCAGTTGTGGATGGAGTTTTCTAATGCACAGAGGTGCACATCTATGCTGAGGACAGGACATTGTGTATTATTGTGGTTAGTACTGTAGATGTGCATATATGCTGCATCCATCCTGTACCAAGGCTACATGTGAGTCTGCTGACAATAACTCCCTCTAACAACCACCTAAGACCCTCTGGTCTGCATATGGGACAGCAGCCTGAAGCTGGTGAGTATGACATTGTTCTGTTGTTGCCTGGCAATACCCCAGGCATGTGAAGGGCATGCAATTAGCCATGCACACAATCATCAGTAATAGCTATATTGCTTTATGTAATAGCTATATTGTTTTTTGTATATGTTCACTTGTGCTGGGGTTAACTGTATTTCATCACAGTAGTCATCACTGGGGCCTATCTGACATGAATTCAACATTACTGTAGCATACCGCACAACTTGTCAGTGCTAAGATGTCTGGAGAGAGGCCAGCAAAATGGGCTGGACAAACAGCCTAAGGTAGGGACATGTGTGACACATTATTGGTATGCAGTGGATATAAATTGTGTACACACCCCTGTTAAGATGCAAGATGTTCCTGTTACATACTAATTAGGACCACAATATGCCAGTTCACACCTTTTCAAGCCTTTAATGTGACCCATAACAGGAACAGTTCACTTGAAAAACCAATCATCTGGACTCATGTATTGCACCTACAAGGCTGGCCACCTATGAGGGTGGCAGACATCGTATCAGCATGATGTTTCAATCAGGTATGACACCTCATGTTGACATATGTGTTAGTACACTCACTGTGACCCATTTAGCTATAATATCACATACATGGGTATTGTTAAGGCACACAGACCACTTCGTCCATATATAGGTTGCAAACATACGGATATTCCAGACACATCTGTACAGAGGACTGTACAATGGTCTAACCTGCTGCATGTGAGTCATATGCTGATACCACACTATATGGTAGCAGGAGGTGGTCACCAGCAGTGTATGATATACACATCAAAATCGTATAAGCCACACAATATATGATCTTCACACACACACAAACAGTTGCCAGCATGGAGATTAGAACTCCTGCCTATCGAGGTATAGTGCTACACAGTTATCAGATGTACCACAGAGCTTATACATTTCCACCTATTCCAAATATATTTCTAAGGTGGATGAGATCAACAGGACTACTAAATTGTGATGAGGGAAAGTGTAAAGGGTAGTACACATGTCACAAATGGTGTAACCCACACACTGCATGATTTTCACAGAAACATGCACATACATCCAATCAGTTGTTAGTAGAATGATTAGAACTCCTTCCTATCTAGTTATTGTGACTATAGTGCTATGCAGTTATCAGAAATGTCACAGAGCTGATGCATTTCTACCTACTCCAAAGGTACTTCTAAGGTGGATGACATCAACAGGACTACTAAATGGGGTGAGGGGAAGTGTGAAGGCTAGTACACAAGTCAAAAATGGTAGAAGCCAGACAGTACATGAAAAACACACACACACACACACACACACACACACACACACACACACACACACACACACACACACACACACACACACTTGCCAGTATTGGAATTAGAACACTTGCCTATCTAGGTATGTCTACTAAAGTGTCACACAGTTGCCACACACACTACAGAGCTTACTGAACTTTTACAGCTGTGGGAAAGTATTATAATTGGCAGACAGTCTGCCTTCTGTTCCACCCATACATTGTGCTATTTCTTTCTGTCTTGCACTTCAACTAGCATTATGGCTTGGCACTTTACCAGGTTATTGTATCAAGAAGTGTGGCACACCTGGGAGCCATCAGCAGTACTCATTCATCACAGATGTAGCCCCAGTACTTACTAGTTATGTCCACCCCTCCTAGCATGTTTGAAGAACAGTTTTCTGTACTTTCACCCATTAACCTGATACACATTCTGAGGCACTGTTGCAACTGCTTCATGTATACAGACAACCCTCCCTTCTAAACTCAAAACACTCAGACCTGTGAGGGCTACCCATATATGACCAAATGTGGACATATGCACTCTCCAGCAAAGACTAGACTAGCAGGTCAAGAGGATAAGATCAGCACCTGCATCACACCATGTGGAACACGTAGCTCACCATGACACTCACTTTGACAGCCATGACATATGGTGAAAAGCCACATACCCACCTTTCCAGAGGCAGTCAATGGACATTTACCCAAACAGCACAGACCAGCAAGACACACACCAACTCAGAAACTGTGACATGACACATGCCAAGGGACACATATTTAACCTACACAGTATGCCCCTCAACCTAAGCTCCTAAGGCTAACCACTTTGCACAATACAGTGATCCTGGGTAACTCAAAACTGAGGCACACACATATCCCACTCACTAAGTTGAATATGGCACAGGTAACAGCCAAATATCTATCACATGCCAGCATCCAACACATGAAACAGACAGTCATGGCACTCCCCAACAACTTTGATTATCACTCTGTATCCATGTGGATGTGAATACTTAGGACACACCTCCCTAGACTACATGACAAGAGACATGGTTGAACTCTCTGATTATGTGGTCCTGACAGATGTGACAGTAGCCCTGAGCAGTGTACTGCCATCACCCAGAATGATCCTGCAGTACTATCAACAGATGATTGACTGCAACATTGGCTTATGTGTTTTGTGTCATTCTCAGAGGATCCAGTACCAATCTGCTTGGGATGACATGATTGGCAGAACCCAATGACTTGCCACAGATAGGTTCATAGGTTCATAGGTTTATACTAGGCTATCTGCCCTAAGGCATTTATAAGCCTAGCCCAGAGTTTTTGTGGCTTACGGCACCCCTTATGTTAAAAAATACTGTGCCCATTAGTTTGTTGTGCCTCTGTCCAGCAGTGACACAGAGATGATTCCCGGGGTAAACCTACGATCTCCCATCCACCGGTCAAGATTTCTCTTGAACAGAGCCAGCGAGGTGCTCTGCCTCACATGGACTGGGATTTTTTCCACAACATAGGGAGTCTCTGGGTGACAAATCTATCCCTCCAGCATGTCCTATTTATATCCGTGCTAAGGTTTAAGTCGCTTGCTCTAGTGGATCTGGTAGATTTGGATTTTTTGAGGTGGAACATGTCCATTAATTCCGGGTTGGACATGGCCTTGTATGTCAGGCACAGGTCACCTCTGAGCAGATGGTATGTGACTGAATAGAGCTGGAGTTTCTTCAGTCTGGCAGCATATGACAGATTTTGGAGTCCCTTTATCCTTTTGGTGAGGAACTTTTGGGGTCTCTCCAATTGCTGCAGGTGAGATACATCCTGAATGGGGCATTGTACTCGATCATTGGTCTGATAAGTGAAGAGTACAGGGGAACAATGACCTCACTTGATCTGGATGTGAATCCCTTCATGATCAGGTGGGCAATGTAGAAGGTTTTTCTAACCACTTTAGCAATGTGAGTGTCAAAAGAAAGGCCACTGTCAACCTGGGTCCCCAGGTCCCTGATAACCTCTTCTGTGCTTAGTGGATTGCCACCTATATGGTAGCTTGGGGTTACCTTGTTTTTCCCGAAGGGTATGACTATACATTTTTTGGCATTTAACTTCAGGCCATGGCTCTGGCACCAGCTATCAGTTTCCGTGAGACCCCTCTGAAGGATATCTGTGCCCGATGTACTTTCCACTATGGCTCCCAGTTTGCAGTCATCTGCAAACTTTGTCAGCCATAGTCCTCCTATGTTAGCCTGTACTTCTGAGAAGTAGATGCCGAACAACAGGGGGCCAAGGACTGAGCCCTGAGGGACACCACTTGTGACCGGCTTGGAGTCTGACATGGTGCCAGCTACTCTAACCCTATGGGTTCTGTCCTTTAGCCTGTTTGCAGCCCATCTTGTGACATATGGGTTTACGTTTAAGCTGGTAAGTTTCTCTATAATACCCGAGTGGGGTATTGTGTCAAGCTTTGCAAGGTCAAGGTAGGCTGTATGGACTGCCTTTCCCTCATCAATGGCCTTGGTGACTGTTTCAAAGAAGTCGACCAAGTTCAAAAGGCATGATCTGCCCTTGACAAAGCCAAACTGGGTCGGGTCCAATGTCTGCAAGTACCCTATGTCTTTGTTTATGAGTTCCATTATGATCCTCTCCATAGCTTTGCAGACCAGGCTTGTTAAGCTTATGGGGTGGTAATTACCAGGGTCCGTGAGGCACTGCCTTTGTGGAGTGGGACCACAGTTGCCACACCACTCCTTGGGCACGTATCCTGTGGTAAGGCTAAGATTAAACAGTTGCCTTATGTGCGGTTTAGTTCCTCATTGAGTTCGTGTAGCACACAGCCGGGACACCATCCGTCCCATTGATGCTGTGTTTTTAGCTTTAGAGAGAGCAGCTTTCACCTGCACATTGGAGATGTCTGGGAGGCTGCACTGCTGGGATAGTTATCTATCCTTTGGGGAGAGGGGGGTGAAGTTTGCACTGAACCTTGTCTGCCAGTATGTTGGCAATGTCTGTGGGTTCAGTGATTTTTGTATCATTTTGGACTAATTCTGAGCATATCTGGGAGTTTCCACCCAGGTTTCTAACATAGCTGAAGAAGGCCTTATGATTGTCTTTTGAATCTATGGCAATTTTCTCTCAAAGTTGGCCTTGGATGATTTTATGAGTGCTCGTATTTTTTTACTAATAATGATCAAAGGTTTCTTCTCTTTTATGGATTTTGCTCTATCATGTAACAGCTTTCTCCTCTTATTGTAAAGTTTGTTTATGGCTGGGGTCCACCAGACTGGACGTTTGCCCTTGGTGGAAAGAGTCTTGGTTTTATTAGGTATTGCCTGATCCATGCAGTCCTGGAGGTGTTTGTAGAAGGCATTTGTAAGGGCTTCCAGCTTGGGTTGTGGTTTCCACTGGCTCGGGAGCCTTGAAGGATACCACACCAGTCTTGAGTAGTGTGAAGTTTGCTTTAGAGAAGTTCTTCACTGTGGTCTTTTTTGTTTGGGGTGGGGGGGGGATGTGGATATCCAGTGAGATTAGTTTATGATCTGATCTCACCAATGAGGGATATACTTCGGTGTGGAGCATTTTGTCCCCATGTTTGTGATGATGAGATCTAGTATATTTTCTCCTCTTGTGGGAATGGTGACTAGTTGTTCCATGGCATTTGAATTTATGAACTCCAGGAACCTTTGGGCTAGAAAGTTTGGGCTTGAGTAATGTTCCCAGTCTATATTCGGGTAGTTGAAGTCACCCAATATAATGGTGTTTGGAGATACATTTATACCCTCCAGTGTCTTCAGGAAGGCTGTGTGGGGCTCCTGAGTTTGAGAGGGTGTCCTGTAGCATGCTACAAATTGTAGAGCAGTTTTGCCTATGGTTAATTGCACCTGGATGGTTTCCGATGCTTCGTGCATTGCCACCAACCTGGAGGTGTGGGTATCCTTGATGAATATGGATACACCCCCTCATTTTGTGGTGTGGTCCGGGTTTTGGGGCCAGAACGCATGATATGAGGTAAAACCTGATAGTGCTGGGGTGCTCTCAGGAGCCTTGAACCAGGTTTCAGTCACAGCACAGACATCGATGTTCTCCATACTGAGAAGGGCCTTGAGTGCGTGCATTTTGAGATTTAGACTTCTGGCATTGATCAGCATTACCCTTAGTTTCTTCCCATTTTTGTTTTCTAGATGTCCTACATCTGTCAGTGCTGGGTTTCCAGGTACTGGCTAACTGTCTTACCACCCCTATGATGCCTTATTAGGCAGTGTTGCTAATGTAATTACCACCATAGCAGCTAGACATGTATGTAATCTGAGGGTCATGCTGCTTAACAGTAGACATCTAACTTGCAGGATGCATTCACTCAAAGCACTCAGAGTGGAGGACAAATGCCTGCTGCAATGGACAGGTGGTTCACAGCAGCAGACAGCAGACCTGCAGTATCAGGCTATGATGCATTCCACAGCTGTCATCCCCCAAACATGGACCACACTGCACCTCCACAGGTGGTGTTGTCTATATATTCATTATGGCTAGGAAGACCTCCAGACTAATATCCCAGCATAATGCATTGGAGATACTTACGGTACCACTGCCTTGGGGTAATAGTGCAATCCAGACCATAGCCTGCTATGGGTCCACATCTATGTCCCTAGACTGTTAATGCACATTTATCAACACCCTGCCATCTATGATGGTCCAATGCAACACTGACATAGTATGGGTCTTCAACTACCCTTCCATTACCTGGGGAAAGTAGCCAAGCACCAGTACAGTGGCCCAGCACTTCCTGGGATTCATCATTTCCAATGCCCTGGACCAGCTCATACTGACCCTGGTAGAGGATGCAACAACCTTGACCTGTGTTACAAGTGAAGTGCTGAATGAATGTGTTCTCACATGTTGTATCCCATTTCTGTTCTAAGCATCTGTGTGTCACCAGGATGTGGCCCTGCAGCAAGACCACTGGGTATGGCAGTGTGGTAACACATCCACCATTTCATAGGCAGGGTACAGTATGTGCATGGAAATCACATGGAACAGGGTGCAGGATGTGTTTGGAAATCCCTGGACTGTAACATAGTGATTGCATATTCCTCACTAATTATGGGCTGAGGGTTGTACATAGGTGTATGTTGCTTTACAACATCTGTTGTAGACTGCAGAATGGTACGTGCTGTGGTTTGGACACATCTCCAATTGCTAATAACCATATACACACACACACACACACACACACACACACACACACACACACACACACACACACACACACACACACACACACACACACACACATACACATTTGTGAGTACTGAGATCCACAGGTTCATTGCATCATAGGTGTGTAGTAGATGAGTGGGCCTGATGGCTCTACAAGGCTAACCCAAGGGAATACCCTGGCATCAGGCCACATGAAAAAAGTCCCCAGTGTGGCTCAGGAGTATAGTCACTGTAGTGGTCCTCAGGGGTGGGTATTGTATTCCACAACCCCTCATCCAGATTTATATTGTGGGTGGCCAGTGAAGTGCACTGCTTCACATGTATGTGATTTATATTCCATAACATGGACGGTATCTGGGTTGTGCACCTGTCCCACATGCATGCTCGTTTAAGTGTGCAAGTGTTCTTGAGGTCTCTGGGGCATGTAGTGTAGACAGACTGGTATCTTCAAAAGTAGCATTCCTGACTTAATTTGGTGAAACATGGCTAAATAACTGAGGTAGTGATTGTACCTACATAGACAGTATGATAAGGGGATTCATTGGAGTTATTGGAGTCTGTCCATACAGGGCATGTGTATAAGGCATGGTATTCCCTTTGTGCAGTACATTTGCAGACTCTACAGTTGTTGCAGGTGTCCAGTGGGGAACATGGCAAAATAGCCACTGTACACATTGATTGGGCTACTGAGTGGATGGAACAGGGTGCCATGTCCTTTTACTTGCTGGATAACACACAGTCTGGAGATGTAACACATCAAAGTACTTTCTGATGCCAGTGGCACTATTGTGTTCAACAGGCAGCTGACTGTCAACCTGTGCTCCCCATTCTACCAATATCACTGTTCAGTGGACTACCACCAATGTATTACTTCATGTGAGCCATGGTGTTCCCAAAGGTAATGGCGGCACATCTCTTGGCATTAAGGTAATGTCCATGGTTCTGACAACAGTCATAGGTATCAAGTAGCCTTTGGGCATGATGTCAACATCACATGGATTGGGAATGCTACCACCCACCTTACTGTTGTATGCAAACATTATCAGCCAGGGTGCCTTTCTGTTTTCCTACACTTCAGAATGGTTGATCCCAAACATGAGAGGACACGTGTCCATACCATGCATGACACCAGTCATGTCTGGTAATCGGTTTGACATGGAGTCCACTGCAATCACACTGTGGGTACTATATGTGAGGAAATTTGCAGGAGAACTACTTATATAGTGGTTGCTGCCTAGCCAAGTGTGTTTGTGTATGATTCTGAGTATTAGAATGGTTGCCTATATTGTTAACTAATCCATACTGTCACATAGTCATTGCACATGGTACTACACATTTAGGGTTGTGGATTGTCTACATCAACCTCTATGGTGTTTGACAACTGTTGGCCTTGTAATGTGGACATTGGGACATATACTAGGTCCTTAGTATAATAATTTAGCAAAACCCACCCCCCCAATGGATCCTGTTATTACACAATCACACCAACACCCACACAGGATACTGATGACAGACACACACCCATACACACTTGCCAGTACTGAGTTTCAAACCCCTACCTAGCTATGTATTGCTACTACACTGTTACACATTTATTGCATGCGCCACAGATTTTACAGGATGGATGCTGTCCCAAGGTACTTCTGAGGTGAGGAACATCACCAGCCCTTGTAAATACTAGCTTTGGGTGATGTAGTGGGTAAGAGATTTCACAAAAATATTTTACCCTACACATACACATTTACATTTGCCAGGAGTGAGGTTTAAACCTTTGTCTATGTTTTCAGACCTTTATTTTTCACATTTACCACACACACCACTGACCTTACATGGCTTAGGGTTGCCAACAGGTACTTCTAAGGTGAATGATATCTGCAGGACTGCTAAAGTCAGGCACTGAAAAGTGTATTGGGTGTAAATGGGGCCAAAATCTTTAAGGTACAGATACATATATGTACACATACACACTTGCCAGAAATTAGATTCAAACTCCTACCTATGTAGTTATTGCTACTACATTGTTCCATATTTATCACACATGCCACAGAACTTACAGATAGAACAGTGTCCAAACATGCCTCTATGGTGAGTAACATCAGCAGCAGTGCTAGAGGAGCAGTAAGGGAAGTGTAGTAAGTGTGAATGGACACAAAATCAGGTCTCTACAAAGTTACACACACTCTCTCACACAAACACACACATTTTCACAATTGCCAGGACCAGGCTTAGAACTCCTACCTAAATAGTTTACTGCACTAAAGTATTACACAGTTATCGCAAGCACCACATACCTTATATGTTGGAGAGCTGTCCAAAGGTATCTTTAAAGGTGAGTGACATCAGCAGCAGTGCTGAAGGAGGGATGTCTCTACAAAGACACACGCACTCTGTCACACAAACACACACATTTTCACAGTTGCCAGGACCAGGATCAGAAATCCTACCTAACTAGGTTACTATACTATAGTATTATGCAGTTATCACAAGCTTCACACAGTTTATATATTGGAGAGCTGTCAAAAGGTATCTTTGAAGGTGAGTGACATCAGCAGCAGTGCTAAAGGAGAGGTAAGGGAAGTGTAGTAAGTGTGAATGGACACAAAATCAGGTCTCTACAAAAACACACACACTCTATCACATAAACATACACATTTTCACATTTGCTAGTACCAGGATTAGAACTCCTACCTTACTAGTTTGCTATATTATACTACTACACAGTTATCGCAAGCACCACACAGCTCTCCTAATAAATCTATTCTCTCTTAATATAATGTCCTTAACTTACTTAACCCTTATTTCTTCTTATAATTTTTGAATATTTTAAATATGTATTCTGCTTGTTCTGCTTCAAAGAGCCATAAGTACACTTTTTATTTTATTTGTGTTGTATTTATGTTTATTTGTGTTTTTGTATAATTTTGTTCTTACAAGAATACTTTGTATGCTGCCTCTTCTCTCTGCATCTATTATGTATTTTATTATATCTTTGTGTTTTTTTCCTCGCCTCTGCTGAAAAAAATGAAATATATCCAGCCAGACTAGCCCGGTTAACAAATGTAAAATAAATAAATAAATAAATTATATGTTGGAGAGCTGTCCAAAGATATCTTTGAAGGAGAGTTACATCAGCAGCAGTGCTAAAGGAGGGGTAAGGGAAGTGTAGTGAGTGTAAATGGTCACACACACACACACACACACACACACACACACACACACACACACACACACACACATACACAAAACTTTACATTTGACAAGACTGAGATTACAACTACTACATGGATATTTGTACTGTAGTGTTACACAGTTATCACGAGCACCACTGAGACTATAGGGCTAAGGGCTAACCAAAGGAATTTCTGCAGTGAATGACATCAGCACATCATGTGACACAGGCCAATGGGATGTGTACTGGGTGGGAAAGGCCTCATAATGGGATTCTCTCTGTCACTGTCTGCCCCTCTCTTCCCCACATATGTGTGTGTGTGTGTGTGTGTGTGTGTGTGTGTGTGTGTGTGTGTGTGTATGTGTGTGTGTGTTTGACATATCATATTATGTTGGCCTTAGATATGTGCATGTATTCCTATCCAAAGTGTGTGTGTGTGTGAAGTATCAATGGTGTACAATTTGGTGTGTGTGCACAGACATCTGCGAATAACCAATATCTGTAGTCCACTGTGTTGTCAGACATGAGCTTCATTTCTCTAAGTTTGGGAGCATGCCCAGTATGACCTTCTATATTGAGTGTGTGCATCCATTCCAGGGAGGGTTGGACTCCAGTTTTGGGTTTTGTGTACTACACCTACACCTAACAACCTGTTTCTGCAAGATATCTGTAGATATAGGTTGCCAACATAGAGACACAATGGGCATAACATATGGGGAATACTGCAACTATCGCTGTCTTTGCTGCTTGTGTAACATGTTTGGTTAAAGCATAGATTTTCTGACATATGTACACTTTGATGTAGCATGTCATCAACTACTGACAGTTATCATTCTTTGCTCACAGTTATTTACCAGGGAAATACAAGATGAATGAAGCTGAGACCAATATTCTGAGGCATACAGACTACACATTCTGGCACACTCCTGCCATTGTGGAGGAGTAGCTACAGACAATAGGCTGCTGGTTCTGTGTAAATGGTCCAGCACCTTGTTAGTGTGCTTGCTGGGATCCCCTTCTTGTGCTTCTCTCAACTTCATGGAATGGCCATATACGGCTGTGGCCATACCTCTCAGCTGTACAGATACACCCAGGTTATCCAGAGGCAGGACTCATATATCTGGTCAGTTTAACTTCACATTGTGGATTGCAAGCAGTTTTGTGGCTATTCATTCATGGATTTGCAGTCAGGGGGTAGTATGGGTGGACATTAGAGTTTCAGACTTCACACACTCCATGACATCCATGCTTCTACTCCCCCCCTGCTGTTATTCTCTCCTCTTCCTAACATTATGTAAGCAATACTTCAGAGGTATACCTATATTTGGGCCTTTATCCCAGTAGTATTTATGGCCTAGTCCACAGTTCTTGCAGTAGGACAAGGGGAGGCATGCTACTAGCATTTGTCAACATGGCCTTGCATTTGTTTTCTGTTTACTTTGTTAGGTTGTTAGTTAGGACCACCTGACATTCCATACATTGGCACTATGTGTGAGGCCATTTGAGAGTGCTGCAAGACATTTGTAGCAGGCCAGTGCATTCTGTCAGTCATACGTTCCCAGGCTGCAAGCCAGTGGATTACCATGGGGTGACAGTGGAGAGTGGTTGAGGTGTTCCTGTCAATCCTTCCTGTTCATACTGATCCACGGGTCTAGATATGGTCAGGCTGCTACTTAGAGCTAGGGACACACCTGCATTGGACACCTATTCAGCATGCAGCATCATGTATATATTCCCATACAGAGATGGGTTCATGCTGTACTCATTCCTACAGCTAGGATATGACCTGTGATAAACCTGTGGCTAATGGTGGGGTGAGGTGGTTGCATGTGTGATATGGAAGCTACGTGCACCTGACTCACAAATATATCTGGGACATTACCCTTATGCTGGCTTGTGTGTGAAAATGGGCAGCCTGTCATCACTTTATAACTGTGCCTTTTACGGTCTGCCAGTGATTGGCCAAACTACCAGTATTCCATACTAGAGGGATAACTAATGTGTTCCTAACCTGTATGCATATTTCCAAACTTGTGTGCCATTGACACTTATTTTATGTGCACTCTGTGTAGGTTACTTCCACCTGTTTACTGTTTCTGTGTATGGGCCCCCATTCATGGTATGTCCAGCTTTCTGACGGTGACAGATATTGACATCTGGACAGTGAGTATGTACAACTGCTGACATGGATGTAGCTGGGAAGCAGTGTGGTTGGCACTGCAGTTGCTGGAACATGGACCTGTTGTCCTCTGTACTGTACCTAGGCCACTGAGACACAACCATCCAGATGCACATGCTGACCACTTCCAGGCAATATTAAACATGCAACAAACTTACCACACTGACTATTGTACACATACAACAAAGTAGATTGGGACAGCTCTGGCAATCTGTGCTCCAATGATATTACTCCTCAAACTTACAAGTTACTGCATTTCTACATAGGATTTTGTGTGTGTGTGTGTGGGGGGGGGGTGCACACCTTAAGACTTTAAACATTTGCAGTGATTGTACTGGTATATTGGTTACTCTGTTGGCTTCCATTTCATATTGTATTGTGACCTATCATGCAGAAAGGAGGCAAATCAGTAGAGTACACACATTAGATCTTAATGGGATATATTTCAGTTTCAGACTTGTTACCCTTCAGAAGTAAAATGCAACTTCCAGACCTGTTGCAGTATATCTGTGTGGGTTTAGTGGGGGGCTGTTTACCATTGCCATCATTTGGGGGCCTTAGTCTGGCCTTTCTTTATGGTCATCTATACCTGTCCTACTGGGTGAGGCTGGTGGTGGGTATGTGACCCTCATTGACATCTATGTGTGTGACCTATTGACACCCACAGTTATTTGGGCCATCACATGTACTGCAGTGGGAGTTGTCATCTTGTGTAGTACTGCCTAGTATGTTGACACCAGTATTTTTTATGAATTTCCAGCTGTCCCATATAGCTGTCAGCTGTCTGCTGCTATCCCATTCAGCTACCAAATTCCCTTGCATGCTTGAATCTATATCATATATACAAGTATAAGAACATACTACTCCATTCAGTAATTATAGGTAGGGTGACTAATCTTCTTGCTGGGCCAGTATTGAGGATGGTGCTAGCGAGCTGACCATGTCAGATGCACGTAGTATAGTCCGTATACATGGTAAAGCACAGGTAGTGTCATGTTTGGCATCCCTTTTACTGTTTGTGTGAGTCAGAGAGAGGTATCAGTCCCTGGGTCCCTACAGTGTCAATGTGTGTGTGCTATGTGCTGCCTCTTTGCCAAGGCATGGGCATACTGTGCATGCCACCTTCTGCCTACAGGAGTAGGCTAAGGATGTTCCTCCTCTGAGTCCCTCTGTGGCTGTGCTGACCTTGGCAATGGTGGGGGGCTGTGTGGCCCTGCCCCATGTTGTTCCTGCTGCAGCTGTATCCGCTGGATCATATTGTGTAGCATGGCACATACTATGAACATTTGTGTACATGTAGCTGGAGAGTACTGCAAGGCTCTACCAGATATGTCAAGGCAGCAGAACCAGCATCCCAAACACACGCTGAAGTCACGGTTCCGCTGCCTTGACATATCCAGTGGAACCGTGACTTGAGCATCCCAAACACACACTCTACAATGATCCTGGTTTGTGCATGTGCCTCATTATGGTGTTCTTGTTTGGGTGTGTGTGCATTTCTGATGGGTCTCATCAGCCATGGCTCCAGTGTATAGCCAGCATCCCCCACTAGATGGCCATATGGGATGTCCTCCCTGGCAAATGCCTGATACAGCTATGAGCAATGCCAGATGTGGGAGTCATGATAGTTTCCAGGGCTGCCAGCACACACATTCATGATAATGCCCTGGGCATCACACATAACCTGGCAGTTGATGGAGCGGAAGCCCTTGTAGTTTATGTTGACACTACCCTGCTCACCAGGTGGTGCTTTGGTGTGTATGTGCGTGCAGTCTATAGCAACAACTACCTCAGGGTATTCTGCTATATGGTGGTAGAGACGCATACTTCTGGTCAATGTCTCATGGGTGATGGGGAAATATATGTGCTCATTGGCATGAGGTGTCATGGCATCCAGGAGATGGTGAAGTACCCTGGATGCTGATGCATGTGAGACCCCCATGATATCCTCAGTTTGTCTTTGGGCAGTATCTGTGGCTAGTATTCTTAAGCCTACACATTCCTTGGTATCTACTGGGATGGGTTCCCCTCTATTAGTTCTATGTGTGAGGCATGGCGGCACAGCTCAACGATTTGCTGTAGAATGTCCCTGTCCACCCTATATTGCTCCACTGACTCCAGTTCATGAAGGCCCTTGTAGGTGACCCTGGGTCTGTACACTCTTCTCTTCCTCCTCACTGTGGGTCGGTTGTCAGGATTCTCCTCCTTAACACCCTCAGTCTCTAGCACATATTGATGGAGCAAAGCAGCTGCAGCCTCTAGCATTTTTAATTAATTTTGCCAGTTAAAAATCCCCTGTCTGTGTACACCGGTGGTGTAGAGTTTGTGGGAAAAAAGGGTGTTTGCATCGTTTATAGTTGTGTGCTGGGCTGCTGCATATAGTAGTGTGCTCGGCTGCTACATGTCTAATTGGTTGATTCTGATACATTCCACCTGCCAGCTATGCTAGTTCTCCTTGATTGCCTTCCTACTGCTGTTTCCCCTTCCCAGTTCCTCCCTATTTAAGCCCCAAGGCTCTGCGCATACCCATTGCTCAAATGTAAACGGTGCTGCCATTTCCTCATTTGTTTTCTTTTTTTGTTTAAAACCGGGTGTGAGGCGCACACACCCATCTAGGTTATGTACACACTGCTCAGGCACATCTGACACACCCCCTTCCTTAGCTGTGTTTAGCTAAGGGCATACATGGGCCACAGAGCTCCAATGAGCTTACAGAAAGCATGACATACCCCCTTATGAAGTCATTCAGCTCTTACACTTGCACTGTTGCATTGTTGCATCTACATGGTTAGGTACAAGCTGACACTTTAAAGAAATCTGTGACTCAGTATAACTCCCCTCGTTTCCATACCCCAGTGTGTAGGTTGTTAGTTATTGCACTAACAAGGACCCTTTCCCCTTGACAACCAGTGCTCCCTGGTATTGTTTATTCTGCATGCCATTGACTATAATGGCAAAATGCAGAATTAACTTAAAATTGACTTTTCTCATGTTTTATTTTATTTTCGACATGATCCCGTTTGGGTGCCGCTGCCCTGTGCTTAAACAGCTGAGATCGGCCCAAAAAAGTTAAATTTTCATACTTATTAAGCACTTTGTAATGCCAATGGTCTTATATTTGGCCATTGGCATGTGTAATGTACATAATGCATGCTTTTCCACGAGCTGTCATGCCTCCGTTTTGTCAGGTGCAGAAATGTACTCAGTTATTTTCTGAATACATTTCTGCACTGACACTGTTCTAGCTCAGAGACTTGGCAGCTGGGTGAGCCACAAAATCATCTCGTTTGCATGCTTTTCATCAACAAATGAGGTGATTTGCATATTTGCCAGTATTCCATGCTAGAACACTGTAGGACTGCTTGTGCATGTGAAAACGTCACTATCCTGAATTGCTCGGCGGCCATTTTCCATGCAGGAGCTCCTACACTGTTCCTTCCCAGAAAAATTGGCTTTCTGAATCCCAGGGTATATCTACATATCTATCTCTGTCGATTTATTTATACATATATATATATATATATATATATATATATATAAATAAACACCGTGCACTAGAAGAATCTTAATTATATAAATTCAGACTTCTTTTAGGCGTAGTAATAAATACTGAGCTAGTAGAAAGGAAATAAAAACTCAGACACTGAATAGATGATTAAGCTTTTGCTCTTATTCAGGTGGAAGAGCTTCATCAGAATCTAGATGGGTCCCATTTAGATGATCGAAGTCTTAGAACTTTGAATTTCATATGGCCGACACCATATGACTGAAGTTTTAAGACTTTGACCATTCTAAATGGATATCTCCATACAGCACGGAGCTGGAAATTTTCACTTTTCCTCACTGTAGTGCGATCTTTGAGTTGGTATATTTAAGTAGCAGGGGGTGTAGGGGGTGCAGGTGTGCTTGTCCCCCTGTGGAAACTTCCAGGATTCTTTTTTGTTTTGTTTTTGTTTTGTTTTTTTTTTAGACATTCAAAGTCTTAAAACTTCTTTCATATGGTGCCGGCCATACAAAATACGAAGTTCTAAGACTTCAATCATCTAAATGGGACCTATATATATATATATAAGCCATTTTTAAGTTACAAGACAGTACTTTGTAGTTGGGATATAGGTCTACAACAACCCTGTCCATTAGTCATACCCTGATTTTTGCAGATGAAGTACAGAAGTACACTTTTACTGGAAAGGCTCACCCAGATTCTGCTACAGCTTGCTGTGAGGGAAAGGTTAGTTTGCTTTTTATTTGTTGTATTTTGTATTACTTTATTACCTTTTTCTATTTTGTATACTGTGATTTGTTTTCTTTGCAATGTGTTTTAATTGTACTCTGCTTTTAACTGCATATTAAAACTTGAAAAGAGACCACAGCTGTCTCTTGTGAGTCAGACAGAAATTAGAACAGGTCAGTTAAGGAGTCACACATAAGTTAGAACATGTCAGTTAAGGTTAATCATCTGTGAACTGGGGGGGGAGCTGGAGCTAGGAACTAAACCTTCTATTTAATGGGTAAAATAAAACATTTCAGTGATTTACTGGAAAGGCTCACCCAGACTCTGCTACAGTTTGCTGTAAGGGAAAGGTTAGTTTGCTTTTTATTTGTTGTATTTTGTATTACTTTATTGCCTTTTTCTGTTTTGTATATTGTGATTTGTTTTCTTTACACGTGTGTTTTACTTGAATTCTGCTTTTAACTGCATACTAAAACTTGAAAAGAGATGACAGCTCTGTTTCTTGTGAGTCAGATAGAAATTTTTCCCACCCTCTCACCTGGTTTCTATTGTGTTCTTAAACACCACTGTCTTTCTAGTTGCCTTCCCCTTATGATAATTTGTCCATATATCTCATTTCCTCTCTGTTTTTACTGCCTGGTATGAGTAAGCACAAAATTATCATTTTGTGAAATCACTCCCCTTCAACTATTTAAATTTATTGGCCATCCTACTGTATTCCATAGTACCAAAATGCAAAAGTGACCACCCCATTTCGATCTATCTTGCTGTTTTAGAAATAGTGACTCCACAGTAAACCTTAACTTTTTAGACAGGTAAAACTTAAGTTACCTACTTTCACATTAAACTCCTCTAGTGCATACTGCAGTGTTTAGGATAAACCATTTTTATGTCTTACCTTTAAGCATCTATTGCAAGACCACCAGTTATTTGAGAGCCCACATTCTGCCTCTCAGTAGTCATCTTGGGATTAGTGCTTCTGTTTTCTCCTGGTGAGAGAAGGAGTGAAGTTACATTATTTCATGGAGACTGCTGATCACCAGAATGTTTAATAACTGCTTCATAGGTGACAGCTTGGAATCTGTGCTTATATTCTGATCCTGGTGAGAGTAGGAGAAGAGTGCATTGATTCTTGACTCTTTCTGGTTGGTGGGTGAGTGTCTCTGCTTAACGTACCTGATAGGTCTGTTTGCTATTCGAGGCATTTACCAGAAAAAGGCTACAATCCTGCAGACCCTTGCATCATCTGGGACAAGACTGTAGATCACCAAACAGGCCGTGGCCCACTTTTCCTCTTGGGATCGGTGCTAAAATTATGTTTCTGGTGAGAGAAGAAGCAAAGAAGTATTGTATCCCAACAGAGTGAAGCTGTGCTGAGACCACCATTAGTAGTAGCCAGGCAGTAGCCATTCATGTGACTCCCCTCTTTTCATCTTTCTTGACAAGCTAATTTTTTATTTTTCAGTAAGTACTGCTTGAATTTTTCCTAACTTCAGAATATTTGCCTAAATACTTTATCCTTAAATTTTCAAGGTCTACTTATTAGTTTCCCCTCAAGTGTTTGGCAGTGCCCTGTACAGACTCAGACACCTTGAGTGACATTTTTTCTGTAAAAGGAATATATAAGGAACAGCTCCTGTATGTATTAATAATGACCATCCCTGTTGGCATGTCTAAAGGGGAGTTCCCTGTGCTTTTGTCTATTAACCTGGTGAACTTGTACATTCTGAAGCAGTGTAGCAACTGCCTTATTTACACAGACAACCCTCTGCTGTTACCTCCCAACACTCAGACTTGTGAGAGATGCATTTATATATTCAAATTGGAAGCCATGCACTCTCAAGCCAAGACTGGAATAGCTGGTCAAGTGAAGGTCAACACCTGCATCACACCACATGCAACACATAGCCCTCCAAAATACCCACCATCACAGCTCTCAAATAAAAACATAAACCACACACCTACCTTCGTGGAGGCTCTCAATAGAAATCTACCCAAATAGCAGAGACCTCCAAAGCAGAAACACAATCGACCACCACAACACAGCACAAATCACAAGACACATAGCTCACCTACACAGTGTGCCCCTCAATCAAAGCCCCTAAGGTAAAAACAGCTTGCCCAATACACTAATCATAGGTTACTCGATACTGAGACACACTGATGTCCCACTCACTAGGTTGAATAAGGCAAAGGTAATAGTCAGCTATCTATCAGGTGCCAGAATCTGACACATAACATATGCACTCAGGTCACGCCACAACAACTACAAGTATGACTCTGTCACTGTCCATGTGGGTGTGAATGGCCTGAGATGCACCTCCCTGGTCTACATGAAAGCTTTCAGATTATGTGGTCCCAGCAGGTATGACCCTAGCCCTGAGCAGCATCCTACCATCACCCAGAATTATACTACAGTACAAGCAGAAAATGATTGACTTCAACAATTGGCTAAGTTTCAGGTGTTATTCTAGGGGGATCCAATATCTGTGCTTGGCTTGACATGATTGACAGACTTCAATGCTTTTCCAGAGATGGCCTGCATCTGTCACCCCTGGGTTTCCGGATACTGGCTAAGACTCTTGCCACCCCTATAGTGCCATTTTTAGGCGATGTTCCAAAGATTAAAGTACCACCGTAACAGCTATAAATAAATGCAATCTGAGGGTAATGCTGCTCAACACTAGAAGTCTATACCGCAAGATGCACTTGCTCAAAGCACTCCTCAAAATGAAGAACGTTGACATTTGTGCTGTAAAGGAGACCTGGTTTAAAGAAGCAGAAAGCACCCCTGTGCTACCAGGCTATAACTCATTCCATACCTTTCGGCCCCAAAACATGGACCAAAGTTCCAAAGGCGGTGATGTCTCCATATTCATAAAAGATATGCACACCTCCACATTAGTAGCCCAGCATAACACATCTGAGATACTTCAGGTACAACTCACAATGGGTAAGATGGTGATTCAGGTCATAGCCTGCTATAGGTCCCCAACCATGTCCCAAGGCTCTCACTTCACATTCATAAGCACCCTGGAAACTAGTAGGGTCCAACCCAACACTCTCATACTAGGTGACTTCAACTATACCCTCCATCAACTGGGAAAACTGCTCCTGCACCAACACACTGGCCCAACGCTTCCTGGAATTCATCAATTCCAATGTCCTGGATCAACTCATTCTGACCACTACTAGAGGAAGCAACATCCTTTTATTACTAACATGGGCAACTGTTGCTCTATATCAATAGTGTCAATTCCTCCCTGGCCAGATATGACCACAAACTAATCACCATGGAAATCCACATCTCACCCCCCCCCCCCACTGCAAAGGTAAACACCATGAAAAACTTCTTCAAAGCAGATGGTGGGCTCCTAAAAACAGAAGTGGCTAACTTCATGTCACCCATGTCAATGGAAAATAGATGCATGACTGCCGAATCATACAGCAATGCACTGTATGAACATATACATAAATGCATGTAATTAGCCATACCCAGCAGGACAAGATGCTCTCCTCCAACAAAAGGAAGCATATCTTGTGGTCCCCTGCCATGAATAAACTCTACAACAGAAAGAAGAAACTGTTGCAGAAAAAGATGAAGTCCCAAGACTGGAAAAACTCCCTTATTATCCTCAACAAAAAGTTGAGATCCCTCATCAAAACCTCTAAAGCCAGCTATGAAGGCAGAATTGTGCCAGACACTAAAAACAACCACAGAGCCTTCCATAGTTATATCAAGAATCTCCACAGCAATACCCATGTTTGCTCTGAGTTACTGTACAATGGTGCCTCCTATACTGAGCCAACAGGTATTACCAACATATTGGCTGACAGATTCAGTGCCAACTTTACCCCCTCCCCCAATGGGCCAATCACAATACTGGAGGAATGCCAGGTACGCAGCATTACTGCAGCACAAGTTAAAGCTGCATTGTCCAAGGCCAAGAATACAGCTTCCATGGGACCTGACAATATCCCTGGATGTGTCCTACATGAAATAGAAAATTGAACTGGCACCACATCTGTGTGCCCTGTTCAATCACAGCCTCATCTCAGGCTTTGTCCCTACCGAATGGCACACTGCTACAGTCATCCCTCTCCATAAAGGAGGAGCAACTACAGACCCTGGGAATTATTGCCCCGTTAGCCTGATAAGTCTGATATGAAAGGCTATGGAGTGCATCATCATGGACCTAATTAACAAGGATATAGGAAATCTCCAAACTCTAGATTCCACGCTATTTGGTTTTGTGAAATCTGGCCAAGGCCTTTGATACCATTTCCCACTCAGGAGTTATTGATAAAGTCACAAAACTAGGCATCAACCCCTATATTACTAGGTGGGTTGCAAATTCGCTGACAGATAGAACTCACAGTGTGAAAGTAGCGGACTCCAAGTCAGACTGCCGACCAGTCATGAGTGGAGTCCCACAGGGATTGGTACTGGGTCCTCTCCTGTTTGGCATCTATGTCTCAGAAGTCCAGGCCAACAAGTAGGGACTCTGGCTGGCCAAGTTCACAGACGACTGTAAGCTGGGAGCCATTATTAACTCCCCAAGTGATGTAGACATCCTACAGAAAGGCCTCACTGTCAAAACCATGGACTTAAGCTTAATGCCAAAAAATGTGTTGTCATCCCCTTTGGGAAAAACTTAGCTCCCAGTAATTACCACATTGATAGGAGGCCACTGAACACTGAACGTGTTATAAGGTATCTGGGGACACAAGTTGACAGCAACATCTCCTTCGACCACCACATGGCCATTGGGGTCAGAATGTCCTTCTATGTGGCACATCTCATTACCAAAGGTTTTGCGTCCAGGAAGAAAGAGATCATCATCTCTCTCTACTCTTCCCTCATTACGTCAGTCATTGAGTATAAGGCTCCATTTGGCATGTACCTCACTAGACACATACAACACAAATGTACCTCATGAAGAGGATCCTAGGCCTTAAATACATGTCTTACATGGACAGACTCAAAAAACTCCAGCTATTCTATGCACCATGTTTAAAAGTAAATAAGCTAGGTTTCATGGCTGGCAACAGTGCCAGTCAAGAAACTATGTAAGTGAACATGCATAGCAGCCCTGTTTAAGTCAGAGCACAAAGATCAAATGAAGACCACTCAGTTAAAGTTGGAGTCTCTAAAACAGCAACAAAATCCAACAAAGTAAAAAAACCCTTCCAATCATGGCTTTAAAGATGACTTTAAAAAATTCACACTTTGAATACAAAAGGTTTTATTAGTTAAACATCTTTTACAGATAGTATTCTGTTCTTCAGACCATTAACCAGCTATGTATGTATTGTGAGCATCACCAAAACAGGTAGCACACATGCATCTGGTGTAACAACTTGATGGGGGTTCCACACCATCACACAGTAATGCTTATGCCACAAAAAGAATACCTAGGTATGACCAATAAGATGTGTGACAGCTCACTGTGACAAAGATGGCACACTTCACTTACACATCACTGGAAGATGTGTAGGGAGGTACATCAAGAAGGGTGCATTGTACTCAGTTACTGGTGTGATGAAGCCTGGAAAATATGGAGGTATTATGGCCTCTGATGTGGATGTCCTTCACATACACAGTACTTGTGTTACATACAAGGGATTAGTCAGCAATCTGACCACATGCTGGTGGATGTTTCACTTACCATCTACCCCAGGACACAGGTCACATAACTATTTATCTGATTATAAGGTGTGATGTCTGTGCAGCCCTTGCCCTGGCCCAGCAATCAAGGAGCCTCAATCCTCACCATTAACACCAGAGAGGGCATCTCATATGAGAGGAAAGGATAAAAAAAAACACACAGTAAAGTGCAATTTCCCTTAAGAGCACACAGAGATCACAATCAGTCCAGGGCTGGTCGTTCCCTTGCTCCCCAAGTCCCCAATAAGACTCTCCACTGGCACAGCTATAGGGTCCATATCTCAGCCTGCTGGGCAAGCTAAAATCTCCAGCACCCTCTCTGTCCAACCAGTGCTTTGTGTCTCTGCCCAAGTAGCTGACACACATACTTTGAGATACATTTATACAACCAGACAGACACTCCTGAGGAACGCTGGCACAGGTTCTCTAGCTGTGCCCCTTTTACCAAAACTATATGGTAGTACCACTTGCCACCACCCAGATAATATTTATCAACTACTCAAAGGCCCTTAAAAGAGTGTCCAATTATTACTGTGCAATATTAATATCCAATTGGTAGATGTGACTAAACAGCCAAGCTTATTTGGAGTGACTTAGACAATAAACTCTTTAAGTATGCAATGTACTCCAGAAATTAAATTATCTCTACACAAACCAGCCACAGTTAAAAGGTTTTAAAATATTTAATAATAAATAATTAAAACCACAAGACAATACTTTCTACTACACAGTCAGTGCTAGTCAGGAGTTCAGGGATCACACAGAAATACTTAAAATGAATCAGTAGTACAGTTCTGACATCACAGACAACACAGTCTAATATTTCTAGCTTCTAGCTATCTACAAGAAAACACACTTCTAAAATAACTTATTTACATAGAGCAAGGCAGAGTGCTGAGTTGGATAGTCCAGACAAAAATGCTTACAGTCTCTCTCTGAGCAATAGTTTTTAAAATCACTAACAAACATTTCTGCTGGGCCCTCCCAGATTACATCACTTTTCACACTTGGGTTTCCCAGTATATACATTACATCATTTTGACACTTAGCCTGGGGCTCTCAGGCCAACAGGCTACATTATTTAGCAAGCTAACACCTGCTCAGGAAGCTACAACAATAAAAGACATTTCACATGTACACTCTAGTAATTATTCCTGAAGTTAAAACAATAGAAAGAATGTGCGAGCTCAGACCAAATGGCTCCGAGCTCTGGAGATCAAAGGACATACAAGACATAGTTTTAATTTCAAAGAACATATGTGAAATGCTTGACTTAGTTTTCTTTACAGCAGAGGGCAATGTTGCCACATTGTTGAAGTTCAACATTTAACAGCCTATTCTTTCATTAAGAAAAACAGCCTGTACCTTACATTGATATATACAAATGATAGAATTATCTATAAAATTCTACATAGCTAGGCTGGCAGCCTTCACCCTTCTCTACCAGTCTTCACAATGTCTACATTATACTTGGATTGTGTGTTTGTTTGCCTGATGTAACAAATCCCTCCATGTTTTTGTGTCAATGTAGGTGGTGTCATAGCTGTGGCAACAATCTTGGGTGTGTGTTAATACTGTCTGTATGTCTGTATGTCAATGATTGCCCACAATCTGTAATCATTCAGACATCTGTTTGGATACAGGATGTGTATGTCATCTGTGATGTTTGTCACTTAAATAATGGACAGAAAAGGGCCTAGCAGACAGCCCTGATGTACGGACCTGATCACTGGACCTGAGATATAGGCCACAAATGTCAACATATTTAGATCCCACATATGTGATGCAGTGTTCTACCCAACTGGTGATGCAGTTGTATGTGACCACATCTGTTGAGTGAACACCTCAGTGTGGATTTGTGTCAAATGTCTTGGGCTTGTCAAGTTCAAAAGGAAGATAGTGTTGTCATCATGCATGTCCTCAGTGACTTCTATGTGGACATCTAATAGATGTAAGAGACAAGATGTAGCATTAGTGCTTCACATAGGTCTGCTGCACAAGGCCAGGATATCAACAGTGTTCATTTAGAAAAGGTCCATAATGACATGTTGGTCTACCTCACAGATGAGGAAAGTCAAGATGTGTCTATACATGTATGCATTGGGTGCTGTCCCCCAGAAGTCAGATGGATACACATTGATGTACACCCTCCCATAGGAACATAGTCTGTGTGGAGGGTATACTGAAGTACGTATTCAACCATGTCAGGAAGGTGCATGTGATGAGTCATGTGATAGGTGATCTGTGATGTTGTCACAGCCCATGGATTCATTGTGATAGGCCTGGCTGAAAGTAAGACAGTGCATACTGGCTAGCCTCAACTGGTCTAGGGTTTGAACACAATTCCCCATGTAGGTATCGTTGAGAAATTTTCCCAGCTGTGGATTAAATCTTATCGCAGTAGATGGGTAACTAATTGGCTCACTGACAGACCACATACTGTGAAAGCTGGTGAATCAACCTGTACCAGTAGAGTTGTCATCACTGGTGTACCCCAGGGATCTGTTCTTGGCCATTTACTGTTTGTAGTCTATTTCTTAACAGTTCAGGCTGCAGTATACAGTCTTTGGCTTACCGCATTTGCTGATTCTTGCATACTGGGTGAAATCACTGAGTCCACCTATGATGATAACATACTACAGGAGGTGCTAACACAGACAAATGATTGATGATAAAGCCACATGGTCTACAAATAAATGCAAACATGTGTATTTATTTTGGCCTTCTACAAAGTGTAATTCCCTGCTAATTACAACATTGACAACAGTCCTGCTATACTGAAACCAGTGATGCAAGCACTGGGAACACATGCACATATAGTGATCTGACCTTTGACCACCAAGTGTCAACACTAGTATTGGAAGCCTAGGTTGTGTACATCATAAGTCATGCCATCATATTCATACCTCAGAAGTATACTACAGCACTGTACTCAAACCTCATCAGAACACAAATATAGAGTATAATGCTTTATTTTGCATGTAACTCACCAGATACATGCAGCAGCTGGAGACACCACAGGGGTTACTCACCAAGAAAATACAGTACCTAAATACCATGCCATGATATATTTGGATAGACTGAACCCCCTGTCACTGTAATCTGTATTGTAAAGGATGAGGTGATGTCTGCCTGGCTTGCAGGTCAGTTTCTAACCCTGCCCTAGTGGCAATAGTGCACATCCACAAATCAGATATAACCGATGACATCAGCAGGTTTTGGTGAGGAGTATATGGCAGTATGTATCCCACATGCTAGTGTAAAAGGCTGTCTGGAATGTCAAGCAAGGGCACACACATCCACCCCTGTTGACAGCAGGGAGAATAGAACTCCTACCTATCATAGTATATAGGCTACAGAACTCAGTACTTTATGCTAGTGCCACTGCAAAAGTCTGACTTCTACATGGCTGCAGAACAACTTAAACTGTATGACATCAGCAGGGCATGTTGGAGAGTAGAATTTGGGAGGTCTGCATGAAATGGATGCATAGGCATGTGCAAGTATCAAAATAATGTCAGTCCATGGGATTGGAGTATTAACTGTAGGATGCACACCTCTGCTCTTCCAGCTAGACACACACTGATACACACACAAACACACAGTTGACTGCAGTGGAACACTACCCCTACCTAACTACAGAACTCACTCAGTACTTTGCCATGGCACAAGTATGAGGTTTACAATGCTGTAGAACAACTTATAGTGGATGACATCAGCAGGGCATGTAGGTGATGTTGGGAGGCCTGCATGAAATGATTGTGTAGGCATGTGCAAGTATCAAAATACTGTCAATCCATGGGATTTGAACAGTAACTGTAGGATACACTCATCTGCTCTTCTGGCTAGACACACACACACACACACACACACACACACACACACACACACACACACACACACACACACACACACACACACACACACCTGACTGCAGTGAGAACTGGACCCCTATCTCTCTAAGTATACAGACTACAGAACTCAGCACTTTATGCTAGTTGCACAGCACAAGTCTGATTTTTACATGGATGCAGGGCAGCTTATAGTGGATGACATTAGCAGGGCATGTTGGAGAGAAGATGCTGGTAAGCCTGCATGAAATGGATGCGTATGCATGTGCAAGTATCAAAATACTATCAATCCATGGGAATGAAACAGTAGCTGTAGGATATACACCTCTGCTCTTCTGGCTAGACAAAGACACACACAGTTGACTGCAGTGGGAACAAAACCCCTGTCTACCTAAGTACACACACTACAGAACTCAATAATTTATGCTAGCACCACCGCACAAATCTGACTTTTACAAAACTGCTGGACAACTTATAGTGGATGACATCAGTGGACCATGTTGGAGAGAAAATGTTGGAAGGCCTGCATAGCTTCATAGCTTCATAGGGTCATAGGAGGTTACTAGGCTAATGACTCTGGGATGTTTACAAGCCTAGGCATGTAAAAACACAAGTACCCTTATTGACCATAGTTAGATTGTCATCATTAGCAGAGCAATTTTGTGCTCAGCAATGACTGGCCCTGTCCACGAGGGACATATATGCCACCCCAGGGACAAATTTACAATCACCCATCTAGTTGTCAAGGTTGCACTTGAATAGGGTCATTAAGAAGCACTGCTTCACATGCAGTGGGAGCCTATTACAAAGGATTGTTAATTGTAAGGAGATATATCTGTCTTCTCAGCATGTTCTGTTTCTGTCACAGGCTAGGTTGAGATCCCTGGATCAACTTATTCTTGACCTATTTGATTTGCAGATGTCCAGCATTTCTATTAGGGAAGGGTTGGAGACTGCTCTGTAGCCCAGGCATAGGTAACATCTCAGCAGCCTGCATGATACTGAGTACAGTGACAGATCTTTCAGTCTTTCCATGTATGTCATGTTTTGGAGGCCCTGGATTCTCCCAGTCGCAACCCTTTGTGTTTTCTCCAGTTGCTGCAGGTGTCTGGTGAGGTACAGACTGAAGGGACCATTCTACTCAATTAGTGGTCTGATAATGGTTGAGTACAGTGGAGCTATGACCTACCTGGTCTTGGATGTAGTGCCCTTATTTATGAGGTGCTCAATGTAGAATGTGTGTCTCCGCACTATGGACACATAGTGATTGAAGTGTAGTTTGTTATCAACATGTGTTACCAAGTCTTGCAACACTGTGTTCAAGCTTACAGAGGTGCTAGGTATATCATAATTAGTAGGGGTACTTCATTACCAAAGGGGACAATGAGTCATTTTTGTTTTAAGGTTCAGTCCGTGAGTTTTGCAAAAATCATTTTTCTGTGTCAGCCCTTTCTGTAATATGTTAACATCACTATGGGAGTCTATAGGAGTGCACCCAGCTGACAGTCATCTGTAAACTTGGTAAGCCACAGGTCATCTACCTTTGTTGGACTTCAGAGAAATAGTTTCCAAACAGTTGATGGCCCAGCACTTATCCTTGTGGTATTCCACTAGTAAGTTGTCTAGTGGTGGAGGTGCAGTCCCCACCTTTGTGCTTTCTGTCGGTGTGCCAGTTGGCTATCCATCTGATAATGTATGGGATATTCCCCACATGGGAGAGTTTCTCTATGATACCTGAAGGGGGCTAGTGTCAAAGGCCTTGGATAAATCAACATATATGATATGTCCTGTTATCCCTCATCCAGGTCTTTGGGGTCATTATCAAAGAACTCCACTAGGTTTAATAAGCAAGATCTTCCCTTCACAAAACCAAAATGGATCTGGTCAAGTGTGTTGAAGGTCACCTATGTTCTTCTTGATATCTATGTTCTTCTGGATAAGGTCCATGATGATTCTTTCCATACCTTGCAGATAAGTCTGTTTAGGCTTTTGGGTCAATAGTTTTAATTCTGCATGTTACCAGAGTGATGTGCATTGCATATCACACACCATATTAATTTATGTAGTGTAGTTGATATATGTGTGAAAAAAGTATTGAGACACCGGGTTTGCAGTGCTTGGGGGAGGCAGCACATGGCTGTATTGCAAATATGTAATATATTGTTGAGAGGCCCTTCAGTTTGTTATGTAATTCCATGTCATAAACAAGAAATGGACAGTAAACAGTACTAATACATAATAATATTTACTTTTCCATAGTACAGTAAGCAGTGGGTTTGGACAACAGTTGACAAAGTGTTTGCACATGTGTAATACACATTTCTATTACTTTTCCTGTTTGTGCATAGTTAAGAAGTGTGCAAATGAGAGCCACATTGCTAAAAGTCTGAGAGTTAGTATTGAGTTTATGAAACACACCTGTTGCTTAAATGATTCTGTGGCAGCAGGTGTAAATGCAATGGCACATTTTTTTTTTCAGCACAGATGATATTGGGTTTGAATCCAGGTGTATCTAAGACTTTAAAATAAACAGTGGTAATAGAATGGCATTGTTTATAGTATTATGTTGCTGTGTGTTGGCATAGCACAGCATTGCTGCGTGATGCAAAACTCCATGCAAAAATAGGGGCCAAAGATCTAATGGAGCCATTGCTTTTTCTGCTACTTACGTGTGCTGTGTGTGATTCTAGTTTTTGACCAGATTATAGTTGTTAAAATAGGGTAGATAGGAAAGTGGTGAAATTGGGAGCAAGCAGGGGGAAGAACAAAGAGAAAGCAATTTAGGAATGTGCAGGAGGGAGGTAGGAAAGAACCATAGCTATCAAATTCTTCAACATTAAAAACTGATCATATGTGCAGAAGTTTAACTGAATTTGCACTGTCACCTCCAGAGGGAGGCATGACAACTTAATCATGCTGTATCGCCAATTGGACCAAATCAAGTGTGTCAAGAAGATGTGTATGAAATGTAGAGCTATGTATAGGATGATTTTTTTTTTAATTTTTTTTTTTTTGTCCCTTTTTTTAATTCAGTAAGAGAGGACTGCTAGGTAAGGGACATGGATATGTCTGGGCCAGGTAATGTGGGTAGGCGAGGAAGCAAATGCAAATGAACAAGACAAACAAGACAAGACACAGGGATGGTGAGGGATACAAAAGTTTGGGGGACACCATAACTGGAGTGAGTGAGGGGACAACACAGGCACATGGCCATCAAACATGGACACAGTGAGATTCAAGTCCTCACCCACTGGACTGTCATCACTGTTCCCTTACTCCACTGGCAGCTGGAGTAATTGATGTCTTCTCCTCCTATGAGGCATGAGGGAGAGCAGTCTCTCCATCCGGCATAGGCATACATCAATGGTGCAGTGCATGACCCTATGCACCAACTCAGTGGGGCTGGCCTACCTAGCTGTGCTGTGTAGCTGTTAGTGATGTGGTACACATGGATGGCATGGAGACATTCTGATGGCACATAACAGAAAATAAAAAAGTATAAAAGAGATAAAATTAGCACCACCATATGTGACATATCCATTAACACAATTATACAACTCTTTTATCTGAAGTATTACATTTAAGTATACGTCCAAACAGATACACACTATACTACAGATTGCTGAAAGTAATCACTGAAATGCACATACATTGCACATATGCATGTTCCAGTTATACAGATTACAGTTTACACCAGGGCTTTTGTACCACTGCTATAGAGTTTTTAATTTAATGTAAATATTATTAAAGAAATAACAATTTGTATAGTTGTGAATCATGTTACTTGAATCCACAACCTCTGATTAAAGTCTAATATTTGACTCCTACAATTGGTTTGTGCTACAGACTAATGCATGCATACTTGCTTTTACAGTTGGGATATGCATGCCCAATTTGATACAACTGCATAAAAGACCAAAAAAAGCTATCTTTAACTTTTAAAGCTACAATAACACTTCTATTCTTCTGCAAACATATCACTTGCTTCCCTCAGTCTCTCCATTTGAGCAACATGAGTCTATCTTTTGAACTGACATTTGGTGGCAGCTGGGGGAAATAACAGAAAAGAGCAGGAGAGCATTATGCATACCACTCTTGCCTATATTTAGCTTTCTAAGCCTTACAAGTACTCTCTTATTGTCATACTTACACATCTGTGGGATGTCAGCAGTCTCAAACTCATTCAACCAACATCTGAGGGTATCCATTTTTACCTGTGTAGGTTATTAAAAGGATGCATATACTGGTCTCCAGTATGTGGGATGCCAGTGACACTGGATACAGCCTGGGCCAAACTATTCCATGCCTCAGACTTGCACTGGGAGCAATAATTGTCCTCCTGCAGAAGCTTTTGGCTGTAGTGCTTTACCAGGAGTCCAATAAACATCCTGGTCTCCTGGGCACCCCATATCTGTGCCCTAAACTTGGCACCTTACTATCTAATGCCAGTTTTGTCTACCAGCCAAACTAGGGCAATAGAAAGTGTCGCTTGCCTGCCAATTGCATTTACTGTTAGGACACAAACCTGTGCAATGATGCCAACAGTGTTTTCTCGATGATAAGCAGAGTGCAGCAGTGTCAAGTATGGAGGAAATAAATACTTGAAATTAGAAGGTTAATCTGACTCTTGGCCTTAGTTTGAGGGGTGTCTACTGATGAAGCCTGGACATATATATTGGTAATTGGAAGGTAACTGTTAGGTGAGTTAAGTTTGCAGACATATACTGGGGGCATAAATGTAATGGCCTGACACATTTGTTTTTGCCTTTATACACTGAGGGAAATAGATCTTTACACTGTGGGATTCAAATGTAGGCATAAGTGACAAACCATTTTCTTCCACAGCGTTGATTTTCCATCTTTGCCGCAGAAGAAGTGCTGCTCAATTATAGTCAAGGATTATACATAGGTTCAGGAGACAGGTTGACCTGTTACATGTGCATGTGTGTGATCTGACAAGGGTATTGGATATATATAATGTTGTGCATGTGTCTTATGCAGTTCTGAAGGTCATGCATGTCCAGATAGCAGAATTATACTTATAGAAATACAGTAGACAGTATACCCTCAGTCATACATCTGAAACCGCAATAATGGTATTTCTTCCCTCATACATATATTTCATATTAGCTCCACTATCTAAAGTGTCATAAATGAGAGTAAATATAATAGGAAGTGGGACAACAATAAAAGTGTATGGAATATCTTATATTAGAACACAGAACTATGTCTATGGCAGTCCTACACTTACACCTGATGCCACAAAAATGTTGGAATAGCATTTGTCTATTTTTTATTTCATTGTTATAAACTGCACTGTCACAACAGTAAAAATAGGTTGCATACCCTGTACTAGAACCCAGGACCATTTGCACTCCAGTCCTACACTTACACCTGCTGGCACAAGACTCGTTACATGACATTCCCTAATTTCCTAATCATTTTTATGGTCTCTATGTTAACCACCATGCAATGCCGCTTAGCATGTTTGTGTGGTGCCCAACACAATTAATTGAATGTATCCAGTTTCAGTTATTGGCTGTCTGAGTCCTGTGTGCAGGTGTTGGAGAATCTTGCTAACAGTCTCCCAACACTGCGCAAAGCCAGTAAGTGCAGTTGTGTGATGGAAAACAAAAATTGCAACAATGTATTGTTTTTGACCTTTGCCCTTTTGCAGATGCCCAGTTTGCGGGTGTTCTGCAGGTGTTCTGTCTGCTTCCTGGGAGGGCCAGTAGTCCAGTTTGATCACTGTCACCCTTTGCGCAAATAAGGTAAGCACAGCTAAACCTGACATTCATTTTCCTCCATTTCCTGTGTTCAGACTAAGCCTTGCACCTCACAAACATCCCACCTCCCAAACAAAAGGAAAAAAAAAAAGAAAAAGGAAAAAGTGGTTGAAATGTGGAAAAGCAATCTATGACATACACACTGCAAAATGTTAGTACACTTGAAATATTTATACATATCTCTGGATTAGAACTCTCACTCCAATGAACCTTGAGAACACAGCAAGAGTACCTTAGCCCTCTGCCACACAAACACCTTTGCAACAAGGAACTGAAATAATTCTGCATACAACCAACTGCAACATCATCTACAGTAATATAAAACCATGTAACACTTATTTGTACAGTTATTAATTTTGGATGTAGTGCACTGAGTGATGAAACAACCAGTTATGAGCATTGCTTGCAAATATGCAGCTCTGTCTTACCACTCTGTTTGCTGCTCATTCTTCTCCTAGCTAACCAATATTCTGAGACATGCAGTGTGTAAGCCATTCTATATCATTGCCCTTAAAATGTGTGAGGATATTAAATCATTCACTCCAATGGAGCTCAAGATGTTTGCACTTTAACTTCCAATCACTGGAGCTAAGCCTTTTGACAGAATCAATTTATGTCCTCACATTTCAAACAAATGTTCATATTTCTGGTACCACAAGGGTTATGAAAGAAGTATAAATGGCAAACTCTTCAGCACAAACTATTTTTTATAGTGGTAGTGTTGTTTAGGTTCTAGGTCTTAAACTGCATTTCATTGGTCACAGTAAACACAGTAACTATTGCATTTGTAATATTTTGTAAACCACTTACAGTATCTCAGCAACCACTCAAGTTACACACATACTGTCAGCAGCATTTTATTCATCTAGCTGAGAGCTGGCATATGAGACTAAGCAGTTGTGTCTGTTACTTGGCTATTGAGATATTTAGAAAAATGTGAAAATTATATCTATATAAAATAATACCATACAAGCAAACAGTTAATATATATTTACCTACACTAGACAGGGGTCAAACATTAATGCAGTCATGTTTAACAGTGTAGAAGCATTAAGATGAAATCTTTTAAAACCTTGCACATAGCATGGTTTTGGAATTATTGATACAAATATGAACAAGCAATATTTGACACCTAGAGGTGTCAGTAGGAGTTAAATGCAGATGCACCTGGAGGCATCACTTGGATGTAATGAGTTAAATGGCAATTATATAATATGCAGTTGCCAACAAATGAAGGGGAGGTTGGATGTTAATGAACACAGCTTGTAAATTGTGTGCTGCTTACTTACATTTCTAACCTTGACAAAATAACATCTAACACTTTATAAGTCTAACCTGACACACCCACTGGATGTAGGGTAGTATTCATTGCTGTTGTGTTTTCCTTCTCTCTACCAGTAATTATTCACTGTTGCAATCCATTAAAAACAAACACTGAGGGAGTGGCTCCACTATGTTTACATCAGATACACAGAGCAAAGTATTTGGGATTCAGTATTTCTAATGAGTTCACACCTCATTTACATCTTCACTGTGCTAAAAGCCCAGAATCTACACCATAAAAAGGCAACAGTGTAGCTATGGAAACTAAAGGTGAGGAGACATTTTTATGTGGTGAACACAGAAAAGAGACTATTTGGGATATATCGGCAGAGAAGAGTGCTGAACTTGAGAAGGTATGCTTGCATTTTGTCCGCTATATACTGCATATTTTATTTATTTATTTATTTGACATTTGTTTACCAGGGTCTTCTGATTGGGTCAACAGAACCCGTTTTCAGCAGAGGCTCCACATACAATACAATACAAATACAGTATAATACAATACAATACAATTGACATTAGAAATACTATACAAAAATATACAAAAAACAAGCTGAAGGAACAAACTATGTTACAAGATGTTACAATAGATACTACACATCTAGACAATTAAATAGAGTTAAAACATTATAGACACTAATAGTCACTCTCACCATACAGGATGTAGATAGTGTCAAAAAATAGTACATAGGTAGTGCAATGTGTGACATTGACTGTTATAGTACATGAAAAATAAAATGTAACTTAATTTAAGAAAATAATACCCAGAAAATTAGTGATGCAGAAATAGTGAGATACTTAAGAAGACTAGGAGCAATACAGCCAGAGCTGAAGGTTAGAGATATGGTATAGAAAAAGAGTAGGAGTTAGAAGAGCCTTAGGATGCGTTCAGACTATAAGGGATTAAAATGTGATAGAAGAGGAGGATGAGGTTAGTGTGGAAGAAAAGGAAGAGCTGAGCATTAGACAGGATTTATGTAGGAGCAGAGCCATGTATTTTTAAGATGATCTCTTTTAAAGAAGCTTTGAAATGGGTTAGGCCAGGAATAGACCTGGTAGCTAGAGGTAGTGAATTCCAAAGTATAGAGAGAGTATGAATACAGAGAATGACCAGGTTTTCTTGTGAATTTTGAGACAGCTAAGAGATTTTTCTCTTCTGATCATAGGAATCGATTTGGTATGTAAGGCGTGACTAGATTGGCTAGTGCAGGGCAGGCGGAAGGTTTGAAAATAAGGTTGTGGAAGGTGGGAAGTTAAATAAAGGCACGTTGGTTGGGAAGTTCAAGCCAGTTTAGTTCTAGGAGTGGTTTACACTGGTATGTGTGATATTTAGTGTCTGTGGCAAACATTGCAAATTTGCTGTAGCAGTGTTCCATGCTGCTTAGGGTAGAAGTTAGTAAGTTAGTTAGTATAGGGGCACCATAAAGAAGGGAGGGAAATAAAAATGTTTTTGCAAAGGTAGTTTTGGTTGCTGCAGTAAATAAATGTTTGTTTCTATATGAATCCCAGTTTTTGATGAGTTTTCTTTATAATTTGCTGTATATGGGGGTCAAATTAAAGTTTACTGTCAATGATAACTCCTAGAAGTTTGGTTTCCTGCACTATTTCTATGATACTGTTGCCAGATGGAAGAATGTTAAAATAATCAGTAACAGGGGAGGTGTTTTTGGGATGAAAGAGGACTAGTTTCATCTTCGTTGGATTAAGAAAGAGTTGGGCATTTCTTAGCCAGGATATGACTGCAGTAAAGGACTATTGAGTTTTTGAAAGAACAGATTACTGTGGAATCATCAGTGTATTGAATGAGGGCCCCAGGGTGCATGGCAGAGTGAAGGTTGTTTGTGAAAATGCTGAAGAGTAGGGGTCCTAGGATGGAGCCTTGAGGGACTCCAGTAGGGTTGTGGAGAAAGGGTGAGAGTTTATTGGACCATTTCACTGCTTGTTTACAATCCTTGAGGTAGCTCTGAAACCACTTTACTGTGTGATGTCAGAAGCCTAAGTTAGATAGCGTGTTCAATAGTAAGGGGTGAGACACTGTGTCAAAGGCCTTGGAGAGATCAAGGAATACTGAGGCTGTATAGCATCCTGCATCTCTGGCCTTGTTCACAGTGTCTGTAAAGGATAATAGGGCTGTAGCTGTGTTGTGGCTGGGTTGGACCCCATGTTGGGTTTTGGTTAAAAGATTATTTTGCAAGAGATATTGCATTATCTGCTGATAGATACCTCTCTCGAGTATGGGTGTCAAGATGGATATAGGACGGAAATTGGATGGTTCAAAAGAGTTGCCTACTTTGTGAATGGGGGTGATGTGAGATTGTTTCCATATGGTAGGTACTTCTGATTTGAATAAAGACCTATTTATAAGGATACTGACTGGATAGGCAATTGAGTTAGCAGCCAGTTTGAGATAGTGTGGTAGAAGATTATCAGCTGATGCTGAGCAGGGTTTTAGTTTTATAGCAGTTTCTTAATGGTGTCAGTGGGTATGGGCTGAAATGAGAATGGGGTCTGCATGACATTTTATTGAGTAAGGGGGTTATCAATGAGAGGGTTAGTAGTAGTTGATGGTCTAGGGTTAGTGTCTGAATAGGTTGAAGGGTGGGGGAGTCCAACATTAGGGGAGTTAGTAGGTCTTACATTGATTTTATTATTGATTTTTATATTGATTTTGTAAAGTGCTTGTTAAAGTTTTTGGCTATCTGTGATGGAGGGGTATCAGGTGATGGGGTGTGCTCTCCATTTGTTTTCAGGTTAAGTAAAGAAGATATGGAGTGCCAAAATCTACTGGGGTTGATTTTATGCTGGAGTTGAAACTGGAAATAAATGTGACTTCTTATTTCTGTTGATTAATTGTTATTATTATATTAGTCATATGCTGAAATGTAATTAACAAATATGTTTAATAGTTTTATATAAATATATTTTGATTAGGCACAAGGGATAATTGGCTAGGCTTAAAATGGCTCACAAGGGCAGTTAGCTTAGTACTAATCTATGAATCTATGAACCTATGATTAGCAAAGGCTACACTTTTATCTGTATGCATTAGTCTGAAGTGTACTGATGGCATGGGCATGTCTGTCAGTGCATTTCACAGGTATACATGATTGACAATACCCTAAAATGGAATGTTCTGTGTTAAATCTGTAGACATGTTTAGGGACAGCTCATTTGATAGTACTTTTACATTTCAAAGATGGTTTGTTAGCAAAATGTGTAATTTGCTTGTTCTTTTGGTGGTGGGTGAGCAAAGCTGCATTTCTGTTATGGCACAAACAAGGATATGCTTCTATTGTTACTGTCCTTGTCTGCATCCAGCCTGTTGTTCATATTTCAAATCTCTAGAATGTTTTATATTCTTCCAGTGAGTAATGCTGAAATGCTACCTTTTACGTTTGATCTGGGAACAAGCATTTTGTAGTTATGTGATAGTTATGTGTATCATCCTTCTGTTGTCTTTTAGGACACCTAGGACTATGGCACCCAGGCATCTCAATCCCTGAAAAATTCTTACACTACCAAGTAACAGCATGCAAGGATATGGCAGTCATTCATATTAGTACACAATACCCTCCTGGTTCAACACTTTCAGGGCTCACTCTGTCTGATGCAAGCAGTACACAGCCAATACACGGATAGGTAAAGGTTGTGAGAGTTGCCTAGAATAAATGTTACTATATGTATGTGTGTAGGAGGAAGGTTTTAGGCCCTTAGCTGGTGTGTGCTATGTGTTGTCTCTTAGCCAGTGCGAGGGCATATTGAGCACTCATACTTCTGCCTGCACCCACAGCAGCTGCTGCTTCCCCCTCTGATTCCTCACCTACATTTCACTTTGATGAACTTGCCATTGGTGATGGGATGTATGCCCCTTCCCCTTGTTGTTCCTGCTGAAGCTGTTTTATAAGGATGATGTTGTGTAGCATGGCATATACTGTGAATATTTCAGTACATGTCTGAGGATTGTACTGGAGGGCCCCCCCCCCAGATGTATCTAGACACATAAACCACAACTTCAGCAGCCCAAAAATACACTTTATGATATTTCTGGTTTGAGTGTGTGCCTCATTATGGCATTCTTCTGCAGGTGTGTGTGCTTTTCTGTTGGGTGTCATCAGCCATGGTTCCAGTGCATAACCTGCAACTCCCAGTAAATGACCCTGTAGGGTATTCCCCCTTTTGAACATCTGATACAGTTGGGAGGTGTGCCAGATATGTAAGTCATGGTTACTGCCTGGGTTCCAGCACACACATTCAAGATGGTTCCCTTAGCATTATGCATGACTTGGCAGTTAATAGAGTCAAACCCCTTTGTGTTAATGTAGAACCTTCCCTGTTCCCTCGGTGGTGCTTTAATTTCTACATGTGTGCAATCTATGGCACGCAGTACTTCAAGATAGTGTGCTACAGGGTAGAACTCCTGCACATTTCTGTCCCTCTCCTCAGGAGTACGGAGAAGATATATGTGGTTATCAGCATGTTGTAACATAGCTTTCAGTAATTGATAGAGGATCCTGGATGCTGATCACTGAGACATCCCCAGCATGTCCTCTGCTGGTCTCTGGAAGGTGCCTGTAGCTAAATTTTTAAGTGCCAAACATACCTTTGTCTCCACTAAGATGGGTTCCCCTTGGTTTGCCTTGGCTCTGAGTTGAGGATGACAGAGTTTGCAGAGTTCCTGTAATGTGTCTCTATCCACCCTGTATTGCTCTATTTTATTTATTTTATTTTATTTATTGTTGGTTAACTGGGTTAGTCCATCTGGGCTTGTGGCCCATTTTCAGTGGAGACCCGAGGAGAAAAGCTCCGGTACATAATATAAAGTACATAGATTTGCAGCATATCTAAATATACAGAATTTGTATCATTATATGATGTAAGTACAGAAATTTGTAAACTTACAAAAGGCAGAATTACAGGGAGTTGCCACATGAATAATAGATAAAGTGAATTGTATGTGTCAGTATTAGTCTGTACAGGAGTAACAGTTTTACAAATAATATACACACACTGCTTTGCAATTAACAGCAAGTCAGTTTGAGAATATGTGTAAGGTAGGCCAGAGACACGCATGCAAAATATTTTTGGAAAGATGTTCTGAGCAAGACCTTAGAAATTTGTTAAAGTTGGCAAAGAAACGATGATTTTAGGTGTGGACTTAGTAGTGTGGGTGTTTTAGGTGGGAGCATGTGAAGGACATTCCCATTTGGAGGAGAGATGGGAGAGAAGCATAGATTTGAAATTGTTATGGTTAGGTATATTACACAGTAGTGTGGGGAGATTGTTCCATAGTTTGGCTATGGTGTGGGATACCAATAGTTTGTCAGGTGGGTGTATGGGTTTGTGTACATGTAGGAGGTTTTGGCCTTTGGATTTCAGGGTGCGGGTAGGTGTTTAAGGTGTTAGAGATTTTGCAAGAGAGGGGCATTCTGTTGGTTTAAAGATGAGTTTGTGGGCTGTTGTAAGCTGTAGATACTTTAGGTGGTTGTGGAGTTCTATCCAGTTTAGGGTGTGTAGGTAGTGACAGTGATGAGAAGAGTTCTTAGAACTGGTTGCAAATTTGCAGATTTTGTTGTAACAAGCTTTGAGTTTAGAACGGAGGTCAAGTTGTAGGTTGGAGAATAGGGGAGCACCATACAAGAGAGTGGTGAGAAGGAAGGTAGATGCGAGGGTATGACGGGAGGAGGGAGTAAGACAGCAGTTACGTCTGTAGAGGAGACCGATTTTCTGGTGGGTTTTTTTATTGTGGAGAGGATGTGGGTGTTGAATTTTAGGTTTTCATCGATGGTAATGCCAAGTAGCTTAGTACTAGGAACGATTTCTAGAGTTGTGTTATTTTGGCTTTTGATGGAAAATTGGACCTTGTTGAATTGGAAGATTTTGGTGGGAGTGAATGTCATTAGTTTTGTTTTGTTGGCATTTAGGGCAATGTGATGGGATTGCATCCATGATTCAGTTTTGGAGAAGGCTGTTTGGGTACTTAGTAGAAGTTTGGAGGTGCAGGAGGCTGTGCAGATGATGGTGAAGTTATCAGCATTTTGGATGACTGAGGCTTCAGGGATGGAAAGGTGGAAGTTGTTAATGAATAAGTTGAAAAGGAGAGGGCCAAGTACTGATCTTTGAGGAACTCCTGTGGGTGTAGGTAAGAAAGGGGAGGTTGCTTCTTTCCATTGTACAGTCTGTTGGCACATGGAAAGGTAGCTGAAGAACCAGTCTAGGGTTGAGGGAGATAGGTGCAAGTGTGAGAGCTAGGACAGGAGAAGGGAATGGGAGATTGTGTTGAATGCCTTTGAGAGGTCAAGAAATAGAGAAGATACGCATTTTCCACTATCACATGCTAGATTGACTGTTTCAAGGAAGGAAAGGAGAGCCGTCATGGTGCTGTGGCCAGGGTGGAAGCTGTGTTGGGTGGGATAGAGGTGTTTGTGCTGGGTTAGGTATGGCATGAGCTGGGAGTGGATGATTTTCTCTAGAATTTTAGAGAGAGGAGAGAGTATTGCTATGGGTCTGAAGTTGGTAGTGTCTATGTTCCTACCACCTTTGTGGAGAGGAATTATGAATGCATGATGCCAGATGGTTAGTACATATGATTCCTGAATGGATCTATTTATGAGAATGGATATTGGGTAGGCTATTGATTTGGCTGATATTTGAAGAAAATTTGCTGGAAGGTTGTCAGGGGCATTGCGACATGATTTTAGCTTTTGGAGAAGACTTTTTATAATATTGGTGGAGACAGGTTTAAGGGAGAACAGAAGGGAGGAGGAGGGTGAGAGGGGGGGTTGGGGGCAGGTTGAGGGGATAATATTGGTGGATGGACTGGGGAAAGTGGAGGATAATTTAGCTATGCAATCAATGAAAAATGTGTTGAAGTTAGTGGCTGTTTCAAGGCTTGAGAGGTTAGGATTGGGGCAGGGGTTGGTATTGTTACCAGGGTTGAGTATTGAGGAGATGGACTTCCAGAATTTCTTTGGATTGTCTGAGTGCTTGTATTGCAGATTGTAGTAGTAGTTTTTCCAATCTTTTGTTTTTGATTGTTTGGCCAGGTTACGAAGCTGTTTATATTCTTGGAGGGTGCTAGATTTTTTTTGGTAAAGTTTCCACTTTTTGTTTCTTTGATTTATTATCAATTTAGTTTCTTGGGATAGCCAGTGGCAGGGATTAGTTTTGATACATTTGGTTTGTAAAGGGGCTAGTTTATCAAGTAAGGTAAGGAAAGTTTGTTTAAAATATGTGACAGCATTATCTAGTGGAAGGCTATTCAGTGGAGACCAGTTAGTAACCTTGAGGCATTCAGAGAAGATTTTGGGGTTGAAGGAAGATAGGTTATGGGATTGCTTGAATAGGTGTTGTTTTTCTATGTGGGAGGGTAGGCGGTCTGTGAAGGCTGGTAAGTGGTCTCCTAGGGGGTCTGGCATTATACCGGCTTTGGAGATATGGTTGGGGTATGTTGTTAGTATCCATTCTAGGATGGTACTGGAGGAACCATCTTTATTTGGTCTGGTAGGGAGGTCTATTATTTGGGTGAAATTGTAGAGGTTGATAGAGTGAGTTGGGGTATCTATGAGGAAGGAGGCCCAGTTAATATTTACGTCACCAAGAATGTAGGTTTCATTTTTGATGTTTGAGTTAAACCAAGAGAGGATGTCTTCTAAAGTTTTGGTATTGTCTCCAGGTGGGATGTAGATGGAGCAGATGTAGATGGACTTGTAGTTGATAAGTTTTAAAAAACCCACAGTAATTTCTGCATTGACAAAAGTTAGGATGGGGTTGGTCAGTGGAGTAAAAGTGAGAGTGGAGGGGTAGATAATTGCTACTCTACCTCCTTTTCTATGAGGCCTATCATTGCGTATGAGTTGGTAGCCTGGGGGGAGGATTCTGTTATCTCTGATGGAGGGTTTGAGCCAGGTGTCAGAGACAGAGGTTATGTCTGGCTGGTTGTGAGAGAGCCAGGCATGTAGGTTGGGGATTTTATTACGGAGGCTTTGTGCATTTAGGGTCATGAGACAGATAGCCTTTGGTTTCTGTGGATTGGAACTTGGGTTAGGGGGGTAATGTTGGGGGTTGGGCCAGGGTTAGGGTGGCTGTCACCTGAGAGAGAGAGTAAGATATGGGGGAGGAGCTGTCTGAGGAGGAGTAGAGGGATAGAGAATTATGGTTTTGCTGGGGGAGGGTTTGTGTTGAGAAAGTAGTTAGAGTAGGGTGAGGTGATGTTGGTGTAGGGAGTAAGGACAGTTTAAAAAGATGGGATGGGCTGGAGGAGTAGAGTTCTGGGGAGATCTGTAAATATGAGTGGGATGTATTTGGGGGGGTCTGAGGTGGTGGTGTGTGTAGTTAGAGGTAGGTATGAGTTGGTGTGGAGGTTAAGTTGGGTAATATAGGTTAGGGATACTAGAAGGGTAGCTAGTAGTAGAGTTTGTAGTGGGAAGGTAGGCGTTGTAATATGGGTGTGTGAGGTGTGGTGCATGTACGACAGAGGGTGGGGGATGTGTTTGAGATTGGTGTGTGTATGGAAGTGGGAGGCGTTTGGCAGATGGTGTATGTGATTGGTGTAGGTATTGATGGGGTATGGTTTGGGGAAGTATAAGTGTAGGTGCACTGGGGTGAGTTGGAATTGGGGGGAGGGTAGGGGAGTGGAGTGAGCCTGTAGGGCGAACGGAGGGTGACAGAGCAAAAGGAGAAATTCAGCAGGAAAAAAGTATCAGCAAATTTTTAAATAGTAAGGTAAGCAGGTAGTTATTATGAGAAAATAAAGGGAGAAACAATTTAAAAATGTAAAGGCTGATGCTTTAGTACAAATAGTTTGTGCTTTGAGGGGTGGGGGGTTTATTTTCAGCATTTGGGGAGTATTAACATAAGAAAAGCAGCTGAGTCTACATGGTTGCTTTATAGCTTGTTGAATAGCTCCTTCATCTTGGATTGATTGATTAGCATACCATTCAGCTGGTTATGCTCTACAATTTCCATATCATGTAGATTGTGATAAGTTACCTGGGGTCTGTAAACTCTTCTCTTTTTTGGCCTTAGTCTATTAGCAGCAGCATAGACTTCAGCCTGTTGCACATACAAATGAATAAAAGCAACAACAGCTCCTAATATTGTTTTTATGTAAACTCCTTTCCATGGCTGTATTCCAATAGGTTTTGGAATATAGGCCTTTAGGTGTTAAGAAAAGCAGCTGAGTCTGCACAGTTGCTTTATAGCTTGTTGAATAGCTCCAACATCTTGCATTGATTGATTAGCATACAATTCAGCTGGTTATGTACTAATTTGCATTCCGTAGTGTTTACCTTGATTGTGCAGTGGTGTTTTGAATCCAAAACAGTATGCTACCATAAACAGACCATGTAGGCTTTATTGAATCTGGCCGTATTTTAAACAAAATTATCTCCCCAAACCTGTTCAAGCATTGATAAAGTTGGTTACAATGTTCTGACTGGACATGGTGGACAATGAAATTAATAGCTTATAAATGGTTTACATAATTTATTTATTTATTTATTGTCATATCTCTTTCTAAAAGCTTAATGTTTGTCACTGACTACGTTTTCCTACAAGTATTTCATAATGGTCAACAAACAGTAGTAATCTCAGGTTTTCATTACCAACAGTTTGAGAAGAAGCTGTTTGAAAATAATTGAAGTATATATTAAAATCCATTTATTGACTTTAAGACGTATTTAGCTTCTTCTGCAGAATTTAAAATGTCAAGATTCTGTGAATGCTACAGATATCTAACTTTACTTGTAGAGACTTCTTTACAACATTTTTTCAGACGATGGAATCAAAACATATTAACTATGCAATTATGTCAGCATCATAAGTAATTTTATAGCTAAATTAGAATAACTCTTTTAGAGAGTTAAAACGATGCACTGCAAAATGTTTTGAGATATACCTCTCAACTGTCCAGATTTTTGCAGAATGCCCAGATTTTGCCTCATATTTTTGGTCTGTTCCTCAATAAAATTTGTGGTTTTCTGGCAAATCACTGAGGATTGAAATCACTAAATAATGACATATATTTAAGATTCAGACTTTATATCCCTCAGAAATTGCATCCTAACACAAATCCTGTTATTCTAGCAACTTTCTAAGTGTCTAGGAGCAATATTTAAAATCTGTTCCTATTTTTGGGCCTTTGCCCCTCCTCTATTTTAGGCTTTGTCCAGATTTTTTTGTGCAAAGGGGTTGAGAGGTATGTTTTGAAAGTATATGCATACACTGTATTGCTCATGGATAATTATGTCATAAATTATGTACTTGCAAAATAAATAACTGCCTAGTCTTGGACTGGCCTGTCTCCTCTTTCCTAGTTATAAAGTTACTTGTGTGACATTTATCAAGTCACAAAATGGAAACACCTATTTCTCCTTTCTTCCTGTGATTGGAGAAGTTCCCTAGGGTTCAATAGTTGGCATCCCACTCTTTAATATCTTTATAAATGATCTCCATACAACAAAATGCAACCCTGGTTCAATATGCTGATGACGTCATATTAATCTGTACTGATACCAACCTCCTTATGCTCAAGAAAGCAAAAAACACAAGAGTCACTCTCATTAATTGAATCATGGTTAACCAAATCACAACTCTTTCTAACCCCCCCAAAAAAACAAGTTATTCCTCTTCACCCCTAAGCAATATACCTGAGGCAAAACACTTTTCACAGTCTCTTCATCAAACAGTTCTAGAATTGAGCTCATCTTCCACACCATGCTCCTTGGAGTCATCATTAATGAAAACCTAAAATTCATCATTAATATAAATGAAGATGTCATAAAACCTACAAAAAAACTAGGAGCATTATATAGACCTGCTCTCTACTTTACTAGCTCTATGAGAAGAATCGTCACTCCAACATTACTTTTCCTAATCCTACTCTAAGCTGTTCCATTATTATAAATCTACATGCAGCCCAGTTCCACTTGCTAGAACGATGCCACTTACAAATCTTATAAAGTTTTTCACTACCTGGCACTCAAGAAACTTCCCTGGCTTTAACTTTCACACTAATTAGTGCTATCCTAGGCTCTCATATCATGCAACCTCATCTATAACCCAGTTATCCATCTGAAGCTAGCTAGCATCCTAAAATTGTATTCTCCCAAAAGAATTGTCCGTTCCACTGATAAATCACTTCTTATGACAACCGAAGCTAATAACCATGCCTGCAGCTGTCTTTACTTCTCACATGTTGCTGGGCTGTGGAACTCCATTCCATTTGAAATCAAACAATTCAAAAATAAGCCTTTCAAGGATCAACTCAGATAATACAAACACTGAGAAACTGCAAGCTCTTCTTTATGGATATGGATTGTAAGATACAAGCAGTGAAAATAGTTTTAGTCCCGTTAATTTTATATACAGTCCAGACATTTTTATCAACCAGAGGAGAAGTTATGGTCAATAATTAATAAAGAGTTGGTGGAATTTATCTGGGAGGGGAAGAGGGCATGAGGTAAGCTGAATAAGTTGATCTTTCCAATAGATCAAGGTGGTATAGGATTACCTGATTTGAAGGAATATTTTGGAGCCACACAGCTAAGACTCATATACATAACACAAGTAGATAGTTATAATTCAAAATTGAAATGGATGATCATGAAGTAGGAAGGAAGGTCAAGAAATAAAACCATAGTGAGATTTTGGATTCAGATCTGTAAGAGAATAATAACAGTGATAAGGAATAATATATTGATAAAGTAGCAGAAAGTATTCTATGAACTAAGCCAACACAAGAATGGAAAAAGTAGATTTTGCCATTGGCATGACTGCAAATAGGGGTACAGAAAATAGGCAAGAGAGGTATGGAATTTACTAGTGAAAATTGGAAAACACACCATGGTATTGGGAGCAAATAACTCGAGAGAGTGAAATGTAATAGCATGGGATGAGGCAAGAATAAGTTTGGACTGCAGGCAAGAGACTGCCTTTTGTACCAGGGACTGATATCAGAGTACAGACAAAGAGAAATGGATAGGGGAATCTTAAGTGAAAGATGTGTTTTGGTGGAGTTTTTAGCTAAATGCAGAATAGAAACTGCTGTTAAAAAAGGGATAATTAATAGGGCATATAAAATACTGCAAGATAACTATAAGAATATATCAGAGAAAGTTAGAAAAGTTTTGGAAAAAGAGACTGGAAAAGCAATTTACAAGACAACAATGGGAGGTCATATGTATGGTGCTCAAGTATGCACAAAAGTCCAGAAAGTTTAAGATCTTTGCTTGGAAGTACTTGCATAGGCATTTTTATACTCCAAACAGACTTCAAAGTTTTTTCTCAGGTAGATAGCAAATGTTGGAGGTGTGATGGGGTAGAAATAGGTAACTCAGAATATATGGTTTGGGAGTGTAATGATTTGGCAGGTTTCAAAAATTCACTACAGAGTACTCTGTCAGACATATAAGGCAAGCAAATGGTGGCAACTTAGGACATTTTTTTTTGCTCTGGGACAAAAGATCTGAATTACCTAGGCATACTAAGGCCTTATTAAGTTTAATTCTGTTGGCTGCTAGAAAAAGCAATTACTAGAAAAGCCACTACATATGAAGTACTGAATATTATTAAAGAGATAAAATAACTGAATGAGGGATCTTTAGAAAAGAGAAGTGGCAAGTTTAATAAAAATAAATGGAAATTGTGGGAACAATACATACAAAATGCTGTTCAGAAATCTGCAACATTTACTCCAAGACCACCAATTACTGGAGAGTCCCCATTCTGCATCTCAGTAGTCATCTTGAGATTAGTGCTTCTGTTTTGCTCTTCTTAGGGACTGATGATCACCTGAAAGCCTAATAACCACTTCACAAGAGTCAGTTTGGAAGTTGTGCTTGTATTTTGATCCTGGTGAGAGGAAGGAGCAGATTGTATAGATTCCTGACCTTTCACAGTGAGTATCTGTATTTGACCTTCCTAATTGGTTTGTTTGCTATTCAAAACATCTACCAGGAAATAGCTATAACAAGACTATGGACCCAGTCCCTTTCATCATCTGGGACAAGACTGGGGTTCAACAAATAGGGTGTGACCTGCTTCTCATCCTGGGACTGGTGCTGCAGTTTTGCTTCTGGTGAGAGAAGAAGCAAAGGAGCATTGTATCCCAGCAGAGTGATGCTGTGGTGAGACCAACACTAGTAGTAGTCAGGCAGTAGCCATTCAGGTGGCTCCCCTCTTTTCATATTCTTGCCAAGCTAATTCTTTCTTTTCAGTAAGTACTGCTTGATTTGCTTCTAACTTCAGAATATCTAACTAAATACTTTATCCATAAATCATCATGTTCTACTTTTTAGGTTCATCTCAACTATTTGGCAGTGCCCTATATAACCACAGATGCCTTGAGCTAACATTTTTCCTGTAAAAGCACTATTGAAATTTTACCAGTACCTAGTTACACACAAGACAACTAGTTTGCAGTCTCAAGCCCTGCCTCCAGATATGCAAACTTGATACTTCTGACATTACTTTATATTCTCACTCCAACTGTCTAATCAATAAAAAATGGTTTGTTGCCAACTTTCCCACTATCTCCATTACCATCTTGGTGGAGATGGGCATCTTGAGGCAATGTAGCAATTGCCACCTGTTTACTGACAACTACTTAATTCTCAAAGAAACTGATATGGTATGTGGGAGATGTATTTGCACAATGTCACTGGAGGTGAAGCTCTCACATAAAAGACACTCCTAATGTCAATAAGATTGTCAGTAGTACACACACTGCACCCATCATACAGAATTCAAAGCTGACACATAGACACATATATGCTGAGACACTTAAATGTAACCTTCTAAAACCCTAAACACCTCTTAGATGAAGTACACATAACAAACATCCTTAGCAAGCCTGAATGCAATCTTTCAAAACAACACCCACATCCACACATACAGCCACATCTCATGAAGCCTCTACTTCTAAGCCCATAAGGCAAGCCACTACAGAATCCAACATTCTAGTCATTGAAGACTCCATTGTGAGACACATTGATGTCCTCTCACTAGGCTAAGTTGATGTCCTCTCACTAGGCTAAGTAAGGGGAAAATCACAGTCAGTTGCTTATCAGGTGACAGGATCCGCCACATTATGCACGCACTCAGGTCATTGGACGACAAGTCCCAGTATGGGGTGTAAATTACCTGAGAACTACCTCCATAGACTATATGAAGTGAGAGATATCATGGAGTTCTTTATATATGTGTCTCAGGCTGGTATGAGCCTAGCACTGAGCAGCATTTTACTGTCTCCAAGGATTATGCCACAATATGAACAAAAGATGACTGACTTTAATAATTGGTTTAGTTTCTGATGTCATTCTAAGGGAAGGGGGTGCAACATTTGTCAGCATGGAAGGAGAAGGTCAACAGACCACACTGCTTTGTCAGGGATGGTCTGCACCTCTCCACTCTAGGCTTTCAAATATTAGCTAAAACATTCCCCTGGATTCAGCAAGCAGCCATGCAGGAATAAGTTATTTCTGCATGGCAGGGACTGTTCCTGTTCAGCACGGCAGTGCACCATGCATATGCATGAAGCCATGCTGCCGTGCTGCATTAGGTACATGGAAATGTGTACGAGCACAGGGGGTGCGTCTGAGAGCAGTGCTCACACAAGATACATGCTCCCTGCATAACAGAATTGCCATATGCCAATTTAAAATGAGCGAGAATGCTCATAACACCCCCAACCGGTCAGGGTAAGAAATCTGGATAAAGCCATAAGGGACAATTGTCTCACAAAGCAGAAAGTTGATGGAATAATAGGTTCATCATTAGCATGGATATTCTGAAGGGTAAAAATAAAAAACACAACAAATACATATTTTTATATATGCAATAAAGTTTAAGCATAGCTGCACAGGTGTGCCCATTGCTTAGCTATGCTTAGCCCAGCTGAAATGGCAGGATAAGTTAAAAAGCAATAGACATCCAGCATAAGCATACGTGCAATAGTGTAGTGGTTAGAGCGTACACCTTGCATGTAGTCATTCATGGTTTAACCCTCATCAAAGCCATTTTAAGCCCAGATGTGAGGTGTCAGTGTAATAAACTAGTGAAACCCCCATATAAATACAAGTGCCTCATACAGTATAGTCACACTAGAATAAATTAATCACAGAACATTGGGGGATGTCAGGGAAGCTAAATATATCTATATTATGCAATGAATGATGAATCAATCCCATACAGGTGGTAGACCAATATAATAAAATATAAGCAATGCTAACCATTGCACATCTATGTTGACTGGGTGTAAGCATTGTGTACATATGAATACTAAGCAATGGATAGCCCAGCTAAGTGGATTTGCCCATTGGTAAGCAATGCTGAATCTGCCCCTTTAAACACTGCCAACTTTATCTAAGAAGGTTTACCCATAGCTTAGCTCAGCATTTTCAAAACTGTCCAATTATGGCGAAGGGTGGGAAATCCACCATATTTAAACCTTGCATGTGGGAATACAGCTCATAACTGGTTCTAGCTCTCCACTGTAGGCAGTATGGCAGGAGTTGGAGAGGGCATGTGCTTCTGGGCACAGCACTGGGGAATACAGGACTCCAAGGTCATGGTAGGACTCCTGGTAAAAAAAAACATGAAATGAGATTGCTGCAGGAACAGTACCAGGGTTCCCAATATAAAGCAAAAGCCTGGGAAAGTCTTGCTAATGATCTCACCAGGGTCACTGGTATCTCTTGGACTGTTGAGCAGGTCTGGCACCACTATACCAACTTGAAACAGAGGAAGAGGGAGCTCTTGGAATAGTGGGTCCAAGAAGCAAGAGACAGGGGAGATGTCCCAGTAGTGTGTAAGTATTCATAGCAATAAATGTTTACCAAGGTCCAGCCTGTGTATGTGATGGATAGAAATGCATAAATGTTTCCTATTTTCATTACAGCTGCAGCTGAGTGGGCTGTGAACCAGGAAACCCATGACTGCAGGTTGCAAAGGCTGTGCCATGAGGCTGGTGGGTAACAATCCTGCTTGTCATACCAAATAAATATAAAGGAGTAAAATGTCACCTGGCACTATAAAAATGTATATGGTTTCCACTGAATAAACCAGACAATATGACAGTAATAGTCCCATATATGTCATATTTAAATAAAAGTGTAACTGCCTGGTATTAAAGTTTTAAATCTTGGACTGGTTGTGTTTACTCTGGTATTGTATGGCCTGACATGTTGCATTCACCAAGATCTGGTATGTGAATAGTACTGTTGTGTCAACTGTTTCTCACACTGTGCTACATAAAAAATATGTCTGGGAATGCCTGTATAAGAATATTGTAATTACAAGGTCAGAGTGTAAAACCAAGAGAGACTTTGACAGAATACACTGAAGGAAGAGCCAGTGCTTTCTAAATATCTCACTCTGATGATCCACATATTGTTGTATTTTTAGCACACACAGCCATGGTTCAATTCCCGGGAGTGGTAGTAAGCTGTATGCATTATATCTAGGAATCTGGGAATATGTGTAGAAACAGTCAGGTAGTGTTAGCAAATATTCCCTCCACATGTCTACCAGGTAAGAGAAGTAGAATGTAGCTATAAGACAGTTGCAGTATACTGTATACAAACATACCAGTGACAAACCAAGGCCACAGGGTATTGTAATAATACCTGTAGAGTAATGATTAGAGCAATGATCATTAAAGTTGTGAGTACTGCAAGAATATACAAGTTGATAATTGACATCCCCCCACCATATCTGCATCAATAATCTAAACACACAAATCAATGGGTATGTTTTACACCAAGCCTACTGTTGGGGCATATGTCATATTGTTCAACAAATATTGAAATGTGTTTCTGTTAATGTTCCATGTCGAAATACTATCATTCATGGTCTGTTGCTATCAACGTAACCTGCATGCTGTTGTAATGGCCACTGTGGTTCCATATATGCATGTGTTCTGCTTGCTATGCAGCTGTTCCAAATCTGTTGTTTTGGGTTAATGGGAATATCTATGCATGCTGTTATAAGTAATTCTGGATTGTGTTGACTATTACTAACATACATGTGTTCTAAAAATGTAACAACATAGCACATTTGGAAAGGCCAGTCCGAGTGGACCAACCTTTCCCACCTCATCTGGCCATAGCGCCAAGCCCAAGCATGTCTGGGACCCACCCCTGGACCTCCTCATCCGGTGGTCCTGCACCACCTTTGAGTGGAACTGTGTCAGGGGACAGGGCTTGTCCTCCCCAGGAGTGGGCACGGACAGGATCCTGTCACCCAAAGCCAGATATGGGGTTTGGTGCATAGCAAGCTCTGAAAGGAGTTTGGAGATCTGCTACACCAGCTTGAGGGCCATATGGTGCATTTAGAGAGTCAGCCTGCCCCTCCTGCTCAGCCCCCAGCACAGCCACATTTAGAGCCGTGAAGGTGCAGTGGTGACTGCCCATGGGTGGGTATCTCAGTCCCACTGTTTCCATTTGGGGGGATCATGGGCTTCTGATTTCCAAACACCCATCTCCATCCAAGGTGTTTACCCCCCCACATGTGTCAAATGCAACACCTGTATGCTGTCTTGTCTGTCTTGTCTGTCTTCCTACCCAACCTACCTCCCCAAACACACCTACTATCCTTCCCCAACATCCCACTCTCACCTTAAAAAAAGGACAATCTGTTCCTCCCCCAAAATTTTGCCCCATACATAGCTGTCCATTTCTCACACGTGTCCACTGGACACATGTAATCTGGTCTAATTGACTTCACAACACATTATTGTTGTCCTCACCCCTCTCTCAGGGGTTTGAGTGCCCAAATATACCTCCAAATTCAGTATATATGCACAGATGTTGCTGTAGAAGAAATGGACAACTATGGACATTTCCTACACCCATCTTGCACATTCCTAGCTACTTTCCCCTCTGTGTGTCCCATTTTTCAACACTTTCCTCTCACCCCTTTTTTCTTTTCTTTTAAAGAAATTAGCATGGGGGTTAGTGGTAGTAAGCACTTTTAAGCAGTAGTAAGTGGGATTAAGTCTGTTTGTGTGGTGTTAAGCAATGCCTACACAAATTAAGCACTTTTAGGCTGTTTGTAAGCATAATTAACCAGAAGTTTGCATTGCTTACCACTGCTCAAACCAGCGTAAACCTGCTTACAACTGCTTAAAAATGCCTTAATCACTCTGCCTTCAACAGCCCCTGTTCTGCAAAGCAACAAAAAAATCAACGCTTGTAAGTCTTGAACCCAGGGCCCTGCACACCATAGTCACAGCAATTTACCATTAAGCCATCTGAGAAGTAGCCATGTTTGATGTTTTCTCAAACATATCATGCATATATATATATATATATATATATATATATATATATATATATATATATATATATATATATATATATATATATATATACTCTGATCCACATTCTGAACTTCTCACTGCAAAACATTTGACCAAAGGCACTGTAAATGAGGGTGAAGGGGCCCAAAATAGGGACCTCTTGTAATTATTGCCATCATTCCTTCCTCCACACCTGAACTGTTCTGCTTTGCAACAAAATGACCATCCCTTGCAAGACTTGAACCCAGGTCCCTACACAACATAGCCACAACAAGTTACCACTAAGCCATCTGAGCTGTAAAATGTTGGGATGATTTCTCTAACATATCATACAGAACAGTCAGTCTACCATAGGGAATGTACAATGTGGAAGCACTAAACATTCTAATGATACATACACACACAAACACACACACACACACACACACACACATATATATATATATATATATATATATATATATATAAATATAAAATTATAGATATATATAAAGAGAATAAATAAATATATATATATATATATATATATATATATATATATATATATATATATATATATATATATGGTGCACAGAATATCAAATCGCCATTATTCCTACAGTTGCCACCTTTTCAAATGGCCAGTGTCTGATTCTTTCCTAGAAATGAGAATTATTGCATGAAACACATACCCACACACAATGCAAAGGACATGACACCACACAGTTTACATACATATAAATATTTATCTGTATACTGTTTTAGCTCTTTATGCCATTTCTTATAGCATTTAGATGTTTGAAATACATAATAACTGGTTAATGCAACTCTCAAAGAAAACATATGATACAGTAATCTCCAAAACATAATGTACTTTGCTGTCTAGGCTAAAGCCTTCAAGTAGTACAACAGTAAAAAACACACTTGCCTTGAAGACCAGAATCAATCAACACTTATAATTACAGATGTAGTTCAACAGCTTCCAATTACAGTCTGCAGTCAACTACCTAGGGGAAAAGTATCAATTGTCACAATGTAAATGTATCTGTTACATAACAATGCTTAACTTAAAATGCCACTATCACATTGACAAACAGAACTGTGTGCAAGACAGTAAACTCTAGCCCACCACTGTTCCCATGGTGAAACATATGAAAATGTACAGCCATATACCTTTAGGTTTCTTATTACTGATATTCCTCACATGTTGTGACAGCCTAGGTTAAAATATTTAATACCCCTCCCCCATAAAATGTCTTACAAGGGCATGTAACAGAGTTCTCTTTACACTGACCTCCAGACTGTACAGGGTCACACATGTTTTGTCCAGCTGTAGCCTTCATATATATATGGACCCTACCCCACAACTTGTGTGTGAGTCCACAACATCACTGGAATGATAGCAGGAATGTCAGCACTAAATAATGATAGATCATACCTATCAACTTCTTACTGCATGTCATCTGGACAAAGCCTGGTATATAAGTAGAGGGCAGAGGCTGAAACTCAGGGCCATATTTGAAATATTGCTGTTATACACTGTGAAAGTTGCTAGTGTTACAGGATTGGTTGCAACATACCCTTACTCAGGAATATGAAGTCAGATACACAAATGGATGTTCCCATATACTGATAGCAATCAATGGAGAGAATGCCACTGATATGTCAGGGATAAGACCTGTGCGGGGAACAGACAAAACATAACAGCCAATATTCTGGCCATCATGTGGATAGGCCCACAGTTGAGAACTATGCAGACAGACTGCATTCCATGCAAAACTAGCATGTACACACAAATCCTGTAAAACTAGCAGTATTCAATGCATATGATAGCAATACTCACACACTGTCCCTAGGTCTGGAACCTTATACAAACATATAGTTAGCCTGTGTCCACAAGTCCTGTTGTAAGAGGTATTCCTACCTGCTGTCTATAACAATGCTGCCCCCACATATGAAGGATGTCTTCTATACAGGAAAGGTAAAGGGACAATGCCCCAATGATGTAGTTATTTGCTACAAACTTCATAGGTTTGTAATAGGCATTGCTACGATCTGTTCCTATATATCCCCCCTAATGTTAGGCTTTGTCCACATGTGATGCTCTAAGAGGTGGATAGGTTGGATCACAGATGAGGAGCCTGACACACCATGGGAAAGGACAGCTCACATATGGCAACCACTAGAGTGTCTGTCAAATAGTCGTGTCTGTGCCACTGCTAGGCCAGTTAATGGGATGTTGCCCATATCTATATGTTACTTGTGAATATGAGTATTATACATGTTTGTATTGTAAATCTAGGATACCTATATAGGGCATGAGCATAGTAAAGCACTGTTGCAGATGTGTGTGTTAAACTGCATGTGATATATGGAATTAATAACATTCAACTGTACAGTGTTCTTCTGGACAATGTTCACAGTTGTGACAGATATCTGTAGTCACTTACACATATACTGGTGTTATTGCAGCTATATTAATACTTTATTAAAATAGACTACCCTGTTTTGTCACCCAGTGATGTGGACCAATGACCAGAAGTCCTGGTAAATTAGGTTGAGATGTATGATTGAGCTGCAAGACTGTAAATACAGTGTTCCATAATGACAAAGAACACAAATGTACCAGGTATCCCCTGAGCATGTGTATGTATGAATATGTTCAGCTGAAAGGCACAGAAGTAATAACATGGGTCACAAGCAGTCCGGAAAATAGGATGTGCATGTTGCACATGTGTGTAATATCACTGTCACTGCATACAACAAAATAAAATGTGTACTGCTACTGATTGTTGCATTGCCATGACACTGCTATGGGTACTACAGTAGGCATTCTTGTCACATAGTAATCAGAGAAGTGTACAACTGTGTTATGATCCACTGTCCATGCCTACCACTAACAGCTATATCAACACACATATACACTGAATACCAAAGTGTACACACCCATGTTGGAATGCCAGTTCTGTGTGCTATATGCCAATGAGACCACAGCAAGTCATGTCAAAATGTTTCTCACCTCAAATGTGACCCATAACCTGTACAATTCTATTGAAAAAGAAACAAAGCTGTTTCATGGAAGGTGAGCAACCACTGCTAAGTGGAGATGTGGTATGACATTAGAGTAAAAACCAATACAAATGGATGCTGTAATCATCTCAGCAGGTTTTTACACAACATATCTGTGTAAGGGTGTGCACACACTTTCAAGTGGCTTACTGTTGTTGTTGTTGCGTCTTTTGGCTTTTCCCAGTTAGGGGTCACCACAGCGGAACTCTGGCCTGCTAATGATTGGCAGTTGATTTTTACGTGCTGAGTTGCCAGCCCTAATGCACAACCTTCAACGAAGGCATGCCCATTCACGCATGTCTCCACGCAGAAGACGCTCTAGCTGACAGTTGAACCGGTCACCGTTTTACTGTGAGGTGACAACGTTACCGCAACACCACCACCGCAGATTTCAAGTGGCTTACTGTACTGAGTATAAATTCCCATATGTTTCCACTGGACAGGTTGTTATGTTCCCTATTGAACTGAGAAGGCTATAGGATGCATCACAGGTGGGGATTGTGTTGACATGTGCTTTTGTTGGGTCATGTTCCAAGTGCACAAGTACCATGCATTGTAAAAGGGGTGTGTACACTTCATATCCATGGTAGCAATATGGAATCAGCAGTACCTTACCTGTACAACCATACTCCACCAATGATAGAGTAATCCCCCTTGGTGGACAACACCAAGACACAAAACACATAATAGGTTGCTATAGTGGTTGTACAGGGACACATAGGTGCAGACCACAACTTGGAAGCAAGTGCACCTCTATCTGAGCAAGCATGTAGGTTCACAGGTGACTTCCTGTAAGTCTGACTATGACTAGAAATCAGACATATGCAAACCACCAAGGCCAGTTGCAGCCATGTCGACACACACACACACACACACACACACATATATATATATATATATATATATATATATATATATATATATATATATATATATACACACACAGTCTCAGAGCCAGTAACACAAGTCAACCTGTACTGGGGTAAAGCACACCTCATACACACATGCCATGGATACAGGTAATCTGCATCAGAAAGGATAGATGTGAACAGTGGCACTGTGTTCACAACATTAGTACAGGGGATATGCACATCAACCACACTCCTGCCTACATCAATATTGAGCATGGACATAATGCCGACTGATGGCAACAACAGCAAGTCTCCATGGGGCATGAGAACATCACAGTTTGCCTCCTACATGAACACAGGCATGTGCTCACAGTTCCATAACACAATACAGTCAAACACACACATGCCACCATCCACACACCATCCACATGGAAGACGGCCATTGCTATCTCACTACACAGAAATGAATGGTGAATAGTGGAGTATGCCATTAAGTGTCCAACACTGGGGGAACTGGACAGGTCAGAGCCAGGGGTGTAATGCAAGATGTCAAAGCCATGATAGCTTACAGTGTTATGGTATAGTCTGGATTATTTGCAAGTAATATCCACTGTTGATGTGCATGTGGACAACTGTATGAGGTCCTGTGACCTTTTTTTCCTGTTTATGTCTTCCAGGTACAATGTCTCAGGAATGTCTGCTCACATTCACAAACATGGAAAATGATGCAGTCATCCAATACCTCATCATGCATCATGCATCATGCTATCCTCTTCGGCCGCAGGGCCCAGGATCTGCAGGAGAGGACTGCCATGTGGCATGAGCTTGTCCACAGGGTAAACTATGTTGGCCTGCACAACCAAAATTATGAGCAGGTGTGGCATCGCTGCACAGATCTGATCTGCCACACCTGTCAGTGTGCTGCTGCAGATGATATTATGGATTATTCAATCATTATATACTATTTCACAATATCATGAGCTATTAGATTTATAACATCCATAACCAAAATACTATACTACTTTTATATACATAACAGATAGGAGGCAATATATTGAATGTATTCTCATATTTATGTATTTATTTATTTATATACTTTGAAATTTTTATATAGTATTTATATACTCAGAATTATCATATATATTTATTTTATATATATATTTTTTATTTATTTATGTTTTCATATATATTTTGCACATTATTACGCACGAACGCACTTTCATATCCAGCTCAAACATATGGCTATTACAACCAACGCAGTTCTTTTGTTAGGTTTTAATATATATTTTAATATATATTTTAATATACATGTTTTAGACTACTTAGAAGCTTTGGACATTTTAAATAGATAACATCCATAACAAGAGTGACAGGTTATCATTTTTTATAGGCATTGTTTGCTTGGTATTTCATTACATATTAACATATTTCAGGAACTATGTTTGCTATGAAAAAGAAATATGTTTTAGGTATAAAAACAAGGGTATTTTAAATATTTTAAATATTTATATTACACAGTTAATGATTGTTTGATTTGCATTGTATATTAACTTATTTTTAAAACTATGTTATAGCAAGGAATTAGGTTTTTTAGAAAAAGTATGAGGAATATGTCTTTAAATATCATAGGAAGTTTGGCGCCAAAAATGCTATAAAATGAACTATTTAATTAATTAAATTGATTCTGAGGAAGTCCATGTTACAGTGGATGAAAGCGCTTAATCTTGTCCTTGTCCTTTTGGATTTATTTTTTCGAGTGGTTTGGATTATTTGTTGTTTTGACAATAAAGAGGTGTATCATTGCTTCGCTGGGTTCCTGGCTTGTTCTTCTTGGATTAATTTTGTTATTTGGCTTGTAAAGATTCTGCTTCATTTTGTTTCATTGCTACTGACATTACTTCTCTCACACAACAATTTAAGTCCCTCTGTTATACAACTGGGGCAGCAGCCTGTAGCTGGTGAGCATGGAGTTGTTTTGTTCAGGTTGGCCAAAACACCAGCTATGTTATGGCCATGCTTTTTGCCATGCACACATTTAACACACCTACCCATGATGCATGCTGTACATGTTCACTCATTGTTGGTGTTAACTGCACTACATCACAGTGGTCACCATTGTGGCATATCTGAGGAGTATGTAAGAGTCCTGCAGTATACCTAACAACCTGTCAGTGCAAGATGTGTGAACAGAAATGAACATAGTGGTGGGACAAATGGCCTACAGTAGGGTCATGTCTGTAATATTGCACTTATACAGTGGCTACAACAGTGTATACACCACTATTACAATGGCAACTGTTCCTGATATAAACAATGGCAAATAATGATACCACATTCCACACCTTTTACAACCTGTAATGTGATCCTAATAAGAGCAATGAATGTGTAATATGGAATCCTATGTTAGGACAACAAATATGGGGAATACATACCTTAACAAACACTGGAAGCATATGTGTGCACGCACTCTAAATAACATATTTTGGAAGCAGTTTGTGATGTACTGACAGCATTCACACTTCTTGAGTACACACCTTCCATCAAGTGCAAGGCCTCAATGTCACACCAAGTAATGGTCTGCTGTCCAAGAAGTATGTCCATGACATTTGCCCACTCACCTGCAACAGAGGCAGCCATGGCTTGCACACATCTTACACATCATGAAATGGATCCCATATCCGAAAGGTAGCACTCAGGAGTGGGAAAGTAACCTTACCTCACCATTGCATATACCATGTGAAACAGTGCAAACAGTCATGTATGTGTGTATGAAGTATGGGACAACATCAATGTAGAAAATAAACAGATGCCCATCCAAAACAGATGACAAAACATGTTGCAAACTGGTCATGGAGGCTGCCCAGAAACATGCAGCAACACTGAGGGACTTGCAGGCATGTCTAGCAAGTACTGCCTGTGCAGTACCTGTGTCAACAATTGCCTGGATTCTGCATAACTGTGGCCTATGGGTTAGGGTAATCAGATGGAAGAGCTGTTCTACATGATACATCATCAAGGGCTCTCTACAGGTTGCATAAGATTTAAGTTTCCTAAGGCATGTGTTGCAATGTGTAATGCTGTCCTGAGACCAAGGCTCAAACCTACAGACAGTATTCATAAAGATACTTGTGGTGCACAACCAACACTTCACTCCACCTCAGGGCCACCATGCCCAATATTTACCTTGCTGGTGCTAGTGTACACCTTTTGGTTTGCTGATCATTAGCTGGAACTAGGCTGGTAGACATGGTGTTTGGAATTTGGAACACTGCAAAATAACACTCATGTGTGGCCCATAGTTGTCAAGCATCTGCAATAAGGCTGAGGATGGGGTGGGGTGTCAGATTGAAACATAACAGTGAACTGAAGCATACATCCAAAGCTTGCTAAGAATGGCTGTATCCAAACATAGTGAAGGTTATGAATTGTGCAAGACATAACCCTGACTCTACAGCAATAGAGAAGCCACTGTGTGACCTCCAAGGGCTGTGCACATGAGCTGACCTTGCAATCTGGCAGAGTTGGGGGACATTTGTAGGGCAGAGTGACTAAATAATGACAAGTGAAGATGGGCCATGCTAGTATACCCCTTCCAGGAATATTGACTGCTGTACTTCACTTAACAGGTGCTTCAATGGACCATTGTGTTAAGGGTGTGCACACTTATGCAAACCACATCTTGTATGCATCTCATTCATCATCTGCACTTCTAACACATTTGTTTGATATTGCATTGGATTGCACAGGTCATATGTCACATATCAGGTGTGTGTAATGTTAACAAATGCAGTATTGTGGCTCCATTCCATATCATAGAAGAGGCTGGCATGTCAACAAGGGTGTGTACACTCCTCATATCCACCTTAAGCTTTGAAGGTTGTCATTGTAACCAGATTTTATTGCACATACATGCACTGCTGCTGATGAGATCTGCATATCAAAGCACAGTCATTAATTACTGACATCAGTCCTCATATCAACCCAGGTATGCAGGTATGTGTCAGACAAGCACATAGGGGCTGTGAGCAGCAGAGCAAACATAACTGCCACACATATACACATTCAGCACTGGTGTATACACTTGTGAGGTATGGTGCACAGCACATGGCAGTGTGCTGTACGGGTGCATAGCAATACTGTGTACATGAGTGCAGTGTGTTCCAGGGGAAGGGGCATCACATACTAACACAACCCATGCATCACAGAGATGTATAATGTTGGTAACAAGGATTGAGTATGGCTGCAGTGCATGCTGTTGAGTGCCTTATGTCATGCATGTTGACTGTTGGGTAATAAGAGGTATGTGTAATATCTTTGTGCCACCTCCCCTGTAAGTGTGTGTGTGTGTGTGTGTGTGTGTGTGTGTGTGTGTGTGTGTGTGTGTGTGTGTGTGTGTGTGTAGAAGTAAACCATAATGTACAGGTCTTAACATACATTTCTTGTCTGCCCCTCATAGGTGGCGAGGTGGGTCAGGATACCTCCTGCAGGCAAACTGATGTTAGTGTCCATACAGACTCTGACAATGATGATAGGCATAGTGAGGCACAGGCAGGGTTGTTAGGGGCTGAATCAGTGCCATTGGTTGACATCCTACTTTTATCCACCCCATCCCCACACACAGTCACAATGCCCATACATACCCCATCAGCAGTGGCCATAGATGAGAGACAGTTGGTGGGTGGTGGCATGGGACAGGAAAGTGTGGTGACTATGGCAAGTGTGTCTGTACACAGCAGCCATAGCTGGATGACCAGCAAGGTACCACACAGGCAGGTGTACAAGGGTGTTTGCAGGAAGGCTGGTGGCCGTCATGCCCCTGGCAGATGTCCCACAGCAGGTGTCACCAGATGCATGTTTCAGGCCATCATGGTGGTACACGCATGTAGAACATTACACCAGAGATAGTCTGAGGCTCCAGAGGGCTACTTTTCCTGCTGTACATGACTACATCCATGATGTTGCAGGTGCCCGCTGTTATTTTCCAGAGGTCATGGATAGATGGTTCGGTGAGATGGTGGGAATCCTCGACCGTGTGGTGTCTGTGGTAGAGCATGTGGTGGGAGTAGGGCATCGGCCACGTGGACGTAGGTCAGAAACACCAACAGGTGGAGGTTTACATGGACATGCAACAACTCACAGCTACTCCCTTAGTGGCAGTACCAGCACCAGCACTGCAGGGGGTGCTGTCCACACCACAATGCAGCAAGCCATATGCACATGGCCCTGCAGAGACGTGGATCCAGCAGACAATTGTCATCACCAGGGGAGAGTACCATATCTGGGCTTCTGCCTGGTAGTGCCTGTGCAACCCCTGGCAGGCACAGTTCCTGTGTCCTTGGCCGGACATGATGAACTGTGCACCCTGCCATGTACAGCCTGCAGCTGTCTAACAAACTCCTGTATAGGGCAGCCACACGGCAGAAATGTGTGCATACATACATACACACATCACCAACACAACTAGGGCACCTCAATACCTACACACACCATATCTGCACAGCCCATTTAATAAAGAACACCCTAACCCACACATATGAATGATATCAACCAAATGACTCAGCCTAGGCCTCTGGCAAAACCACAGCACGCCCTGTGCATATGATGATACCTGTGCCACATCCCTGTCATCCATACCATCAATGCAGGGACATGGTAATATGGTTCTAATGCACAGGGTGAATGTACTAAGCTTTAGCAATGTAATGCTGTTTAACATGTTGTCAGCTGGAATGATTAATGCTTACACGTCAGGGTGTGTAGCTGTCTAGCCATGATGCATTATAGCTGTCATTAACACTGACTGATTGTGGTCTCCATAATGTATTCTGTTTGTGTTCTAGGTGCCTATGTGTCAGCAGGATGTTGGTCTGCAGTCCTTTCCTACAAGGGGTATGGCACTGTGGTGACACATTGACTGAGTCATATCCCAGTTACAGCTGAACACATGTAACAGTCTGTGTAACAGTTACTGCATGTGCCACATGGCTGATAGGTCTGAGGGGTGTATACAGATGAGTGCATGGTGGCTGATGTAAACAGCTCTTTTACAGTGGACAATGGTAATTGTACTGGGTGTCACACACCAAATGTTTGTGAATAACATACACTCAGAGGCTTTGGTGTTGATGCTATACACAGAGAATACTGTTCACATGGATGCACTTCATTTTGCAGTGAATTCATTTTGGCCTATTTAATTCCACCAAGACCAAATTGCCAAAACATCACATCAGTAAATTTATTTTATTTATTTATTAGTATCCAACTAGATGTGATAAAAAATCTAAAAGGGAATCCATCCTTGACTGGGTCCTAACTAACAACCCAACATTGTACTCTCACACAGGCAGTCTCCCAGACAACTTAAGTGACCACAACATAATATATTTTATACGTAGTAGAACAAGCATATGCAAAACCATTAACTATATATCCACTAGAAACACAAAAAATTCTATCCTGAGGTCCTCAACATTTTACTCTGTAACTGTGACTGAACCCCCCTTAAAAACCCTCCCACTTGACCAGGCTGTAGCATATTTCAACAAACCATTTCTACAACACCTAGACACTGTTGCTCCATTGCGCAAAATCAAGGTTAGAACCTCTACAAACCTCTGGCTCAGTAAAGAAACCAAACAAATCCTCAAGGCCAGAGACACAGCCTGGGTTTACTATCAAAAAAACAAAGAAGCACAAAGCCTAACTTAGTACCAAGAACTGCGCAACCATGCAAATAAATGCATTAGGCTGGACAAAAAATCCTACCACATAACAAATGGTACAGTGGTTAAGGTGTATGCTTTTCAAGCACAAGGTGCAGGGTTTGATTCTCACCACTGGCAGGGGAGTCCCTGGTGGTCTAGTGGTTAGGATTCAGTGCTCTCACCGCTGCAGCCCGGGTTCGATTTCCGGTCAGGGAAGCTTCAATGAACCTTTTAAAAAAAACAAAAAACCAAAAAAAAATCCTTGTTTTCCCACCTCTCCTCGACTAGTTTAGACAAGTTTACAGGCATTGCTGTATTCTGGGCTGTGGTGTAGTTCCTGTGTTGTCCATTACCTTACTTGGATAGAAGGAAGTTTCTTTGCTCACCAGTGGGAGTGGGGAGCCTTGAGCAGCCTACCTGTCCCTGTAGGAAGTGACCTCAGCACAAGAGCTGTAGTAATTGGTTGTTTTGGACCATTTATAGCTCTTTTGTAGTTCCCTGTTTAAAATCTGCCTCTGGGTGTTTTTTTTCCTGCTATACTACTCAGACAAGCTCCTCGTGGTCCTGCAGAGTGGTCCTAGCTACAGAGAGCTCAGAAAAGTGACTACTTTCTGGATTTAAATATATTTGCTGTTTTTTTGCTTGGAATAGCTTCTCTAGCTTACCCTTAACAAGCTTAAACTGTTTTTTTAACTGTTTGCTGCATTATTTTAAAATCTGCACTTAAAGTTACTTTTTAGTCGAATTTGATCGAAAGTTTGTTTGTTTGTTTGTTTAATTTAACTGTTGAGGCTGCCCACTAAAGTGTGCTAGTCTGTGTAACTGATTTATCACTGTTTCTGCATTTTCTGTGTGTTTCTATGAAAAAAACAAAAAAACAAAAATAATCCTTGTTTTCCCACCTCTCCTCGACTAGTTTAGACCAGTTTACAGGCGTTGCTGTATTCTGGGCTGTGGTGTAGTTCCTGTGTTGTCCATTACCTTACTTGGATAGAAGGAAGTTTCTTTGCTCACCAGTGGGAGTGGGGAGCCTTGAGCAGCCTACCTGTCCCTGTAGGAAGTGACCTCAGCACAAGAGCTGTAGTAATTGGTTGTTTTGGACCATTTCTAGCTCTTTTGTAGTTCCCTGTTTAAAATCCACCTCTAGGCATTTTTTCTGGCTATATTACTCAGACAAGCTCCTCCTGGTCCTGCAGAGTGGTCCTAGCTACAGAGAACTCAGAAAAGTGACTACTTTCTGGATTTAAATATATTTGCTGTTTTTTTGCTTGGAATAGCTTCTCTAGCTTACCCTTAACAAGCTTAAACTGTTTTTAACTGTTTGCTGCATTATTTTAAAATCTGCACTTAAAGTTACTTTTTAGTCGAATTTGATCAAAAGTTTGTTTGTTTGTTTGTTTAATTTAACTGTTGAGGCTGCCCACTAAAGTGTGCTAGCCTGTGTAACTGATTTATCACTGTTTCTGCATTTTCTGTGTGTTTCTATCAAAAAAACAAAAAATAATCCTTGTTTTCCCGCCTCTCCTCGACTAGTTTAGACCAGTTTACAGGCATTGCTGTATTCTGGGCTCTGGTGTAGTTCCTGTGTTGTCCATTACCTTACTTGAATAGAGAGAAGTTTCTTTGCTCACCAGTGGGAGTGGGGAGCCTTGAGCAGCCTACCTGTCCCTGTAGGAAGTGACCTCAGCACAAGAGCTGTAGTAATTGGTTGTTTTAGACCATTTCTAGCTCTTTGTAGTTACCTGTTTAAACTCCGCCTCTGGGCATTTTTTTTCTGGCTATACTACTCAGACAAGCTCCTCCTGGTCCTGCAGAGTGGTCCTAGCTACAGAGAACTCAGAAAAGCGACTACTTTCTGGATTTAAATATATTTGCTGTTTTTTTGCTTGGAATAGCTTCTCTAGCTTACCCTTAACAAGCTTAAACTGTTTTTTAACTGTTTGCTGCATTATTTTAAAATCTGCACTTAAAGTTACTTTTTAGTCGAATTTGATCGAAAGTTTGTTTGTTTGTTTGTTTAATTTAACTGTTGAGGCTGCCCACTAAAGTGTGCTAGTCTGTGTAACTGATTTATCACTGTTTCTGCATTTTCTGTGTGTTTCTATCAAAAACAAAAACAAAAAAATAATCCTTGTTTTTCCACCTCTCCTCGACTAGTTTAGACCAGTTTACAGGCGTTGCTGTATTCTGGGCTGTGGTGTAGTTCCTGTGTTGTCCATTACCTTACTTGGATAGAAGGAAGTTTCTTTGCTCACCAGTGGGAGTGGGGAGCCTTGAGCAGCCTACCTGTCCCTGTAGGAAGTGACCTCAGCACAAGAGCTGTAGTAATTGGTTGTTTTGGACCATTTCTAGCTCTTTTGTAGTTACCTGTTTAAAATCCACCTCTGGGCATTTTTTTCTGGCTATACTACTCAGACAAGCTCCTCCTGGTCCTGCAGAGTGGTCCTAGCTACAGAGAACTCAGAAAAGCGACTACTTTCTGGATTTAAATATATTTGCTGTTTTTTTGCTTGGAATAGTTTCTCTAGCTTACCCTTAACAAGCTTAAACTGTTTTTTTAACTGTTTGCTGCATTATTTTAAAATCTGCACTTAAAGTTACTTTTTAGTCGAATTTGATCAAAAGTTTGTTTGTTTGTTTGTTTAATTTAACTGTTGAGGCTGCCCACTAAAGTGTGCTAGCCTGTGTAACTGATTTATCACTGTTTCTGCATTTTCTGTGTGTTTCTATCAAAAAAAAAACAAAAAAATAATCCTTGTTTTCCCGCCTCTCCTCGACTAGTTTAGACCAGTTTACAGGCATTGCTGTATTCTGGGCTCTGGTGTAGTTCCTGTGTTGTCCATTACCTTACTTGAATAGAGAGAAGTTTCTTTGCTCACCAGTGGGAGTGGGGAGCCTTGAGCAGCCTACCTGTCCCTGTAGGAAGTGACCTCAGCACAAGAGCTGTAGTAATTGGTTGTTTTGGACCATTTCTAGCTCTTTTGTAGTTACCTGTTTAAACTCCGCCTCTGGGCATTTTTTTCTGGCTATACTACTCAGACAAGCTCCTCCTGGTCCTGCAGAGTGGTCCTAGCTACAGAGAACTCAGAAAAGCGACTACTTTCTGGATTTAAATATATTTGCTGTTTTTTTGCTTGGAATAGCTTCTCTAGCTTACCCTTAACAAGCTTAAACTGTTTTTAACTGTTTGCTGCATTATTTTAAAATCTGCACTTAAAGTTACTTTTTAGTCGAATTTGATCGAAAGTTTGTTTGTTTAATTTAACTGTTGAGGCTGCCCACTAAAGTGTGCTAGCCTGTGTAACTGATTTATCACTGTTTCTGCATTTTCTGTGTGTTTCTATCAAAAAAAAAAACAAAAAAATAATCCTTGTTTTCCCGCCTCTCCTCGACTAGTTTAGACCAGTTTACAGGCATTGCTGTATTCTGGGCTCTGGTGTAGTTCCTGTGTTGTCCATTACCTTACTTGAATAGAGAGAAGTTTCTTTGCTCACCAGTGGGAGTGGGGAGCTTTGAGCAGCCTACCTGTCCCTGTAGGAAGTGACCTCAGCACAAGAGCTGTAGTAATTGGTTGTTTCGTACCATTTCTAGCTCTTTTGTAGTTCCCTGTTCAAAATCCGCATTTGCAAGACTTTGCGCGGTTGTGCGCATAGCGCAGCGCCAGTTAAACAAGGTTAAACTTCTTCTGGCGCCGCCAAGTCTGCTCTTCAAATTTTCCCTTAAGGAAGCTCTACTCTTAGTATAATCAGACTACTCGCTATATTATAAGCCTAGCACTTGTTCTCAAAACTTCTCTACTAAGTAAGCACTCTCGTACTAAGTAAGCACTACATCCACCTACCACCCCTGTGAATATCCACTTCCCTTAAAGGCACAGCACTCCTTTATACTGTTCTAGCATGTTGAGTGGTAGAGTACTGGCGTCCTCTCCAGTTCAGCTGGTTAATCTGGGTATCTTGAGACAATGCTACAATTGTCTCATGTACACAGACAACCCTCTCCTCCTCCCAACAAACACAAATACATGTGAGAGATGCAACTATATAGCCAAACTGGAGGCTGAACTCTCTCAACTCAGGGCTGGCATGACCAGACAGGAGGAGATGGTAACCACACACACAGCAAACCCAGTCCCACATAGACCTACCACAACTGCAAACCAAACACATAAAAACACAAAGACATACTTGGAGGCTCTAATAAAAAACTTACCAAAACAACAGAGGCTCCCAAAGCAGACATCCAAAAATCCACCACCTCAAAACAAAACACATGCAAAACATACTTCAATAAATCAGTGTGTCAATCAATCACAGCCCTTAAGGCCAAACACCATGCCTGATACACTAGTAATAGGTGACTCTATAGTCAGACACACTGATGTCCCGCTTACCAGGCTGAACAAGGAGAGGGTGACTGTGAGCTGCCTATCGGGAGCTAGGATCCGCCACATAACACACGCACTCAGGTCACTCCAAAGCAAGTACAAATATGACTCCATCAATGTCCATGCTGGCGTGAATGACCTGAGACATACCTCCCTGGACTACATGAAAAGAGACATAGTGGAGCTCTCTGATTATGTAGCCCAGGCTGGTATGACCCTGATGCTGAGCAGCATCTTGCCCTCACCAAGAATGATGCCACAATACAAAGACAAGATGATCAGCTTTAATAATTGGCTCAAGTACTGGTGTCATTCTAAGGGGATCCAATGTCTGTCTGCCTGGGATGACATGTTGGACAAGCCACGCTGCTTCGCAAGGGACGGCTTGCACCTGTCACCACTGGGCTTCCGGATATTAGCCAAGGCTCTTGCTACCCCCATAGTGCCTTTTTTAGGCAAGGTTCAAAAGACAAACCCACCTCCTTAGAAAACAAAAATGAAAAAAAACTAAGGGTAATGCTGCTGAACGCCAGAAGTCTAAATCTCAAGATGCAGGCACTCGATGCACTCCTCAGTATGGAGAACATCGACGTCTGTGCAGTAACTGAAACCTGGTTCAAGGCTCCTGAGAGCACCCCAGCGCTACCAGGCTATACCTCGTATCATGCTTTTCGGCCCCAAAACCCGGGCCGAACCACAAAGGGAGGGGGAGTGTCCATATTCATCAAGGACACCCACACCTCCAGGTTAGTAGCAATACATGAAGCATCAGCGACCATAGAGGTGCAACTAACCATAGGCAAAAATGCTATACAACTGGTAGCATGTTACAGACCACCCTCCCAATCTCAGGAACCCCACTCAGCCTTCCTGAAGACATTGGAGGATATGAATGTATCACAAAATACCATCATACTGGGAGACTTCAACTACTCAAACATAGATTGGGTACACTATTCTAGCCCTAACACCCTAGCCCAAAGGTTCCTGGAATTCATAAATTCAAATGCACTGGAACAACTAGTCACCTCTCCCACTAGGGGAGATAATATACTAGACCTGATCATCACAAACATGGGGACAAAATGCTCCACACCGGAGGTATACCCCTCACTAGTGAGATCTGACCACAAACTAATCACCCTGGATATACATATCCCACCTCCACCCCCAGCACAAAAGACCACAGTGAAAAACTTCTCAAAAGCAGACTTCACTCTTCTTAAGACTGAGATGGTATCCTTTAAGCCCACTGGGCCAGTGGATACCACATCCCACAATGCCGAATCCTTCACAAATGCTTTCTATGGACATCTCCAAGAATGCATGGATCATGCAATCCCAAATAAATCCAAGTCCCTTTCCACCAAAGGCAAGCGTCCTGTCTGGTGGACCTCAGCCATTAACAAATTGTATAACAAAAGAAGGAAGCTACTGCACGACAGAGCAAAATCCCATAAAGGGAAGACATCTCTGTTCAACATTAGCAGAAAACTACGTTCTCTCATAAAAACATCCAAGGCCAACTTTGAGAGAAAAATCGCTAGGGACACTAAAGATAACCACAAAGCCTTCTTCAGCTATGTTAGAAACCTGGGCAGAAACCCTCAGATATGCTCAGAGTTAGTTCACAACAACAAAAAATACACTGAACCTACAGATATTGCCAACATTCTGGCTGACAGGTTCAGTGCAAATTTCTCCCCTCCCTCACCCCCAAAAGAAGAAATACTTATCCCAGCTGAATGTAATCTCCCTGTCATCTCAGATGTCCAAGTGAGAACCGCCCTCAACAAAGCTAAAAACTCAGCATCAATGGGACCTGATGGTATCCCGGGTTGCATGCTACATGAACTCCAAGAGGAGCTAAACCCGCACATAAAAATGCTATTTAACCTTAGCCTTACTACAGGATATGTACCTGAACACTGGCGTACAGCAACAGTGGTCCCACTCCACAAAGGGGGTACCTCTACAGACCCTGGGAACTACCGCCCCATAAGCTTAACCAGCCTGATCTGCAAAGCTATGGAAAGAATCATTATGGAACTTATAAACAGAGACATAGGGTCCTACAGACACTTGACCCCACCCAGTTCGGCTTTGTAAAGGGCAGATCCTGCCTTTTGAACCTGGTAGACTTTTTCGAAACAGTCACTAGAGCCATTGATGAGGGCAAAGCAGTCCATACAGCCTACCTGGACTTGGCTAAGGCCTTCAACACAATACCCCACTCAGGCATCATAGATAAGCTTAACAGCTTAAATGTAAACCCTTATGTCACTAGATGGGTTGCAAACTGGCTAAAGGACAGAACCCATAAAGTTAAAATCGCTGGAGCAATGTCAGACTCAAAGCCAGTCACAAGTGGTGTCCCTCAGGGATCTGTCCTGGGACCCCTTTTGTTCGGCATTTATTTTTCAGATGTTAAAGCAAACATGGGAGGGTTGTGGCTGACAAAGTTCGCAGATGACTGCAAACTAGGTGCCATAGTCGATACACCAGCGGACACATACATCCTACAAAAAGGCTTCACAGAAATGGACAACTGGTGCTGGAGTCACGGCCTTAAACTAAATGCCAAAAAATGTATAGTCATCCCCTTTGGGAAAAACAAAGTACCCACAAATTATCACATAGACAGCAACCCACTGAGTACGGAAAAAGTAATCAGAGACCTAGGGACCCAAGTCGACAGCGACCTCTCATTTGACACCCACGTTGCCAAAGTGGTTAGAAAAACATTCTACCTTGCACACCTAATCATGAAGGGATTCACATCCAGATCCAAGGATGTCATTGTACCCCTATACTCCTCCCTCATCAAACCCATGATTGAGTACAATGCCCCATTTGGTATGTACCTCACCCGGCATTTGCAACAGCTGGAGAGACCACAAAAGTACCTCACCAAGAGGATCAAGGGTCTCTAACATATGTCTTATTCTGCCAGACTAAAGAAACTCCAGCTCTATTCAGTAGTATACCGCCTGCTCAGAGGTGATCTCTGCCTGATGTACAAGGCCATGTCCAATCAGGATCTGATGGATATGCTCCACCTCAAAAAATCCAAATCCATCAGGACCACGAGAGCTAAAGACTTAAACCTCGGCACAAGTATGAATAGGACATGCTGGAGGGATAGATTCATAACCCAGAGGCTTCCCATGCTTTGGAACAAGATCCCAGTTCATGTTAGGCAGAGCCCCTCACTGACTCTCTTCAAGAGAAATCTTGATGAGTGGATGGGAGATCGTAAGTTTACCCCAGGGGTCACATCTGTGTCACTGCTAGACAGGGGCACAGTAAACTAATTCTATTATATAAGGGGGCCTTCATTGTGTCACTACTAGACAGAGGCACAGTATTCTAAATCTATTCTGTGCATTTTTGTGCATTTTTGTACCATTTCATGGGGTGGTGAAAGCCACATCACTATAGCTAGGCTTACAAATGCCCCAGGGCAGATAGCCTAGTACTAAACTATGAAACTATGAAACTATGAAACATTACAAACTAAATACCAACACAACCCACAAAAAGTTTGGAAAAATGTAAACCAGCTACTAAAATCCACCCAAAAGGCTACCCCCAAACCAACCACCCCTGACACTAAAGTTCCCATCAAAACACAATTCAACTCCCACTTTGTGAACTCAATTCTATCCTTAGTATCACAGGACAGTTCCTTCCTCACTATCCACCCAACACAAATAACACTAATACAAGCTTTACCCTCAAAACAGTTTCCACCACTTCAATCAAAAGCATGCTCTCCAAACTAAAAACCTCATCAACAGCAGCCGACCTACTCCCCGGCTATTTCCTGAAACTCACAGCAGATGCTATTGCTATCCCAGTCTCCACTCTCATAAACAGATCAATTATTGAAAACTATGTGCCCAAACTCTGGAAAATATCCTATGTTACACCCATACATAAAGACGGGACCTCCACTAAACTTAATAACTACAGACCCATTGCTTTACTCTCCCCCCTGGCCAAAATCCTAGAAAAATGCATCCATACCCAGATGCTAAACTATCTCCTAGACAGCAACATCCTGTCAGCTACTCAGCATGGTTTCAGACCTGCCCATAGTACCACTACAGCCCTCCTCTGCTTCACAGACAGAGTAAACCGTCTCAAAAAATGAAGGCCTACAAGTGTCAACTCTTTTTTTTTTGGATATGTCCAAAGCATTTGACACAGTCTCACACCAAATCCTGCTAAAGAAACTAAACCAATATCATCTATCAAATTCCACTCTTACCTGGTTCCAAAGCTACTTAACTGACAGGTACCAAGCTGTGAAATAGGAAAATTCTCTTTCTCCTCAGCTGCCCATAACTTAGGACCACTACTATTCACAGTCTTCACAAATGACCTCCATACCTCCACACAGCATGCATCTATAATTCAGCATGAATATGACACTACCTTAATCTGTGCTGCACAAAACATTCCCACCCTCCTGCAAACAACTCAACTAGCATTCTCTGACATTGAAAACTACCTTACCAAAGCCCAACTTATCCTCAATCCAAAGAAAACTCAGCTTATTATTATAACCAGTTCTAACAAAAACACTAACAGTCAATTCACTATCTACTCCACTAATGCTACTCCAATTGCTCCAGTGGCACAGGCTAAGCTATTGGGAATACCCATAGTCTCCCACCTAAAATTTGATAGTCATCTCAACTTAACTATTAAAAAAGAACATGCCAAACTGGGGTCGCTCTACAGTATCAAACCATTTCTTACCAACAACACAAGATCAGCCATTGCTCACTCCCAACTTCTATCCACCCTACTCTATGCATCTCCCATTCTGACTAATCTCAACAAAACTGAACTAAGCAAAATGGAAGCCTGCTATAACAGAATTGCCTGCTTTGCTGCAAATTGCTCATATAGAACTCATCACTGTACTGCTTTGAGGCAGCTCCACTGGCTTGAACTGCCCAACTTCCTAACCTACAATCAGCTCTGCCTCTGTCATTCTATCTATTACCTCCCCAATAAGTGTCCTGCCCTCAAAAACCTAGTGCAACATCACTCAGCCCAAAGGCCTCTTAGATCATCAAGCAAACTACTACTAGAAGTCACCAACAGCTACAATAGCTTTGTAGATGCACTATATAGTAGTTCAGTGGTTACAAAAAGGAACTCCGTTCCTACAAGCATTCAAAACACATCATCCAAAGCCTCCTTTAAATACCTCATCAGGCAACACCTGAAGGAACGTTGGCAGTGCCATGATTGCTCCCCAGGCTAGTGAAAGCGGATAACACATACATACAAAATCTAGAGCACTAGATAATTGTTTTCAATCTTACTCACAAACACTGGCTAATCTACAATGTATGTACTGTACCTGTGTACTATGTATATATTCTACCTATGTTCCAAATTTCAGCTGTACACCACAAATCTATTAATTACCTTTATTTTTAAAATTAATATTTTTTGTTTGTTCTCTCCACTGTAACTGTTTATGTGCCGTATACCACTGTAAAAACATGTATCCTGTAATTTGTGTGTATACTGATCATGTCTAAATAACTAAATGTGTCTGTAATTTTTCTTTGTGGAGCTTTTTTCCCCGGGCCTCTGCTGAAAAGGGGCTTTTCAGCTCAGTCAGACACCCCCGGTTAACAAATGTAAAATAAAATAAAATAAAATAAAAAAATAAATAGAACCACAAGGTGAGTGATATCAGCTGCAAAGCTAAAGGATAGGTAAGGGAAGTGTAGTAAGTATGAATGACCACAAAATCAGGTGTCAACAAAGACACACACATTTTCATAGCTGCCGTGTCTGGGATTAGAACTTCTACCTAACTAGTTTGCTACACTACAGTATTACTCAGTTATCACAAGCACCACAGAGCTGACAGGGTTGAGATTTGGCTAAAGGGTTTAAATTTCTATTCTTTTGTTTTTTAAAACAATCTACAGTGAAAATCTTTATGTAAAATGAATTTTATATTTAAGATTTTACTGATGACATTTATTCTAATTAATATTTATGATATATGATAATTCAGTGATTTTCATTGTTTTTTCTTAACCAATTATGGTTGTTTAAAACTTATTTAAATTTGTGTTTGAGAAGAGCAAATTGTTTTGAGGAAGTCAATTGTGTTTGATGAAAACACCAAACTACTAGTTATTTAATATATTACTGGACAGTGACTACCAAGTGCTTATTTATTTTATTTGGTTATTTCAAGGTGACTGACATCAGCAGGCATGCTAAAGTGGGCATTGGCAGGTGTAGTGAGTGTGAATGGCCTCAAAATCATTCATCTCCACACACATTATCACAGTTGCCATGTATGGAATTAGAATTCCTACCTAACTAGTTTGCTACACACACACACACACACACACACACACACACACACACACACACACACACACACACACACACACAATCACAGTTGCCAAGTCTGGGATTAGAATTCCTATCTAACTAGTTTGCTACACTACAATATAATACAGTTATCGCAAGCGCCACAGAACTTATATGGCTCAGATTTGGCCAAAGGGTTATTTCAAGGTGACTGACATCAGCAGGCATGCTAAGGTGGGCAATGGCAGGTGTAGTGAGTGTGAATAGCCTCAGAATCGTTCACCTCCACATACACCGTTGCCATGTCTGGGATTAGAACTCCTACCTAACTAGTTTGTTACATTACAGCATTACGGAGTTATCGCAAGCCCCATGGAGCTTATAGGGCTAAGACTTGGATAAAGGGTTATTTCAAGGTGACTGACATCAGCAAGCATGCTAAATTGGGCAATGGCAGGTGTAAGGAGTTTGAATGGTCTCAAAATCATTCACCTCCACATATACACACACACAATCACAGTTACCATGCCTGGGATTAAAACGCTTACCTGACTAGCTTGTTACACTACAGTACTACGCAGTTATCACAAGTGCCACGAAGATTATAGGGCTGAGATTTGGCCAAATTGTTATTTCAAGGTGACTGACATCAGCAGGCATGGTAAAGTGGGCAATGGCAGGTGTGGTGAGTGTGAATGGCCTCAAAATTATTCACTTTCACATACGCACACATTATTACAGTTGCCATGGCTGGGATTAGAACTCCTACATAACTAGTTCACTACACTACAGTATTATACAGTTATCATGAGTGCCAGGGAGCTTATAGGGTTGAGGTTTGGCTGATGCTTTATTTCAAGAGGACTGACATCAGCAGGAGTGCTAACATGGGCAATGGGAAGTGCAGTGTGTGTGAATGGGCCATAAATCATTCCTCTGGAAACACACACACACACACACACACACACACACACACACACACACACACACACACACACACACACAAACTCTCTCACACACACACACACACACACACACACACACACACACACACACACACACACACACACACACACACACAATCACAGTTGCCAAGTCTGGGATTAGAATTCCTATCTAACTAGTTTGCTACACTACAATATTACACAGTTATCGCAAGCGCCACAGAACTTATATGGCTGAGATTTGGCCAAAGGGTTATTTCAAGGTGACTGACATCAGCAGGCATGTTAAGGTGGGCAATGGCAGGTGCAGTGAATGTGAATAGCCTCAAAATCATTCACATCCACATACACCGTTGCCATGTCTGGGATTAGAACTCCTACCTAACTAGTTTGTTACATTACAGCATTACGGAGTTATCGCAAGCCACATGGAGCTTATAGGGCTAAGACTTGGATAAAGGGTTATTTCAAGGTGACTGACATCAGCAAGCATGCTAAATTGGGCAATGGCAGGTGCAATGAGTTTGAATGGTCTCAAAATCATTCACCTCCACATATACACACACACAATCACAGGTACCATGCCCGGGATTATAACACTTACCTGACTAGCTTGTTACACTGCAGTACTACACAGTTATCACAAGCGCCACGAAGTTTATAGGGCTGAGATTTGGCCAAATTGTTATTTCAAGGTGACTGACATCAGCAGGCATGCTAAAGTGGGCAATGGCAGGTGTGGTGAGTGTGAATGGCCTAAAAATTATTCACTTCCACATACACACACATTATCACAGTTGCCATGGCTGGGATTAGAACTCCTACATAACTAGTTTACTACACTACAGTATTATACAGTTATCATGAGTGCCAGGGAGCTTAGAGGGTTGAGGTTTGGCTGATGCTTTATTTCAAGAGGACTGCCATCAGCAGGAGTGCTAACATGGGCAATGGGAAGTGCAGTGTGTGTGAATGGGCCATAAATCATTCCTCTGGAAACACACACACACACACACACACACACACACACACACACACACACACACACACACACACACACACACACACACACAAACTCTCTCACACACACACACACACACACACACACACACACACACACACACACACACACACACACACACACACACACTCACTCAGTTACACACAACTTTACATTTGACAGGACTGAGTATACAAATGCTACATGAATACTGATTTTTACTATTGTGTTACACAGTTATCACAACCATCACAGACACTATAGGGTTGAGGACTACAAAAAGGAATGTTTACAGTGATTGACATCATCACATCATGTGGTATCGGCCAATTGGATGTGTAGTGGGTGGGGCAGGCCTCATAATGGAATTTTATCTGTCACTGTCTGTCTCTCTCTTCCCCACATCTCTGTGTGTGTATATTTGACATATTATAGTGTGTTGGGCTTGGATATGTGTGAGTATTCCTATCCAATGTGTGTGTGTGAAGCATAAATGGTGTACAATTCAGTGTGTGTGCACAGACTTTTGCAAATGACAGATATGTATAGTCCACTGTGTTGTCAGACATGGGCTTAATTTCGCTAAGTGTAGGAGCATGCCCAGTATGACCTTCTGTATTGAGTGTGTGAATCCATTCCAGGTAGGGCTGTACTCCAGTCCAGGGTTTGGCTTTCCAACCTACAGATAGCAACCTGTTTCTGCAGGTTATCTGTAGATAGTTTGACAATATGGAGTTACAATGGGCAACAGATAGGGAATACTGTGACTATTGCTGTCTGTGCTGCTTGTGTTACATGGTTGGTGTTAGTAGAGATATTCAGACATATGTACTGTTTTTCACTATGATGTACTATGTCATTGACTACTGACAGATATAATTATTTGCTCACAGTTATTTTCTGGGAAATACAAGATGAATGAAGCAGAGTCCAGTATTGTGGTCCGCAGCCTACACATTCTTGCACACTCCTGCCATTCTGGAGGGGTAGCTACAGACACTTGCTGATAGGTCTGTGTAATTGGTCCAGCACCTTGGTAGTATGGTGGCTGAGGATCCCCTTCTTGTACATATATCAGCTTAACAGAATGGCCATATCCTGCTGTGGCCATAACTCTCAGCTGTACAGATTCACCCAGGTTACCCAGAGGCAGGGCTGATATATCAGATGAGTTCTCCTTCACATTGTGGTTTATGAGCAGGTTTGTAACCACCCATTACTGGGTTTGCAGGCAGAGGTAGTATGGGCACACATCAGAGTTTCACACTTCACACACTCCATAATGTCCATGCGTCTACATCCCCCACTCTGTTATTCTATCCTTGTTCTAACATTATGCGAGCGATATCTGGGCAGTATCCCTATAGTTGGCCCTGCATCCCAGCAGTATTTATGGATTGGTCCAAAGTTCATGCAGTAGGACATGGGGGGGCATGCTACTGGGATTTGTCAACAGGGCCTTGCATTTGGGTTCTGTTGACTGTGTTAGTTTGTTAGTTGGGACCCCATGAGATACCATACATTGGCACTACGGGTGAGGCACAGGCCTTTGACAGAGGACTGTAGACCATTAGGTAGTGATGCAGGCTATCTGTAGCAGACCAGTGCATTCTGTCACTCCTACATTCCCAGGCTGTGATCCAGTGGATTCCCCTGGGGTGACAGGGTAAGTGTGCGAGATGTTAATGGCAATAGTTCCTGTACATATTGACCCATTGGTCTGGATGCAGGCAGGGTGCTGCTTACAGCTAGGGACATAAATGCACAGGACACCTCTTCAGTATGCTGCATTCTTTGGGTATTCCCATACAGAAGTGGGGTCATACTGTACTCATTCCCAACAGCAAGGATATGACCTGTGATAACCCTGTGGCTATTGGTGGGGTGAGCTGAGTGCATATGTGATATGGAAGCTACTTGCAGCTGACTCACAGATATACCTGGGACATTCCCTTATGATGCCCTGTGCAGGGACATAGGCAGTCTGTCATTACTTCATAACTGTGCCTTTTGTGGTCTGCCAGTGATTGTCCAGACTACATCAGTATTCCATACTACACGGACAACTAATGTGTTGCTAACCTGTATGTACAATTCCAAAGTTGTGTGCAGTTGACCGCAACATTTTATGCACTCTGTCTAGGGTACTTCCACCTGTGTACTGTGTGTATGTATGAGCTCACATTCATGGCATGTCCATCTTTCTGATGGTGACAGATATTGACATCTGGACAGTGAGTATGGATGACTACTGACATGGGTATTGCTGAGAAGCATTGTGGTTGGCACTGCAGTTGTCAAAACATGGCCCTGTCACTCACAGTACTGCCCATAGGCCACCAAGACACAACCCTCCATGCCTACATGCTGACCACTTCCACACAATATTGAACACACGACAACCTAAAATATGGACCCCTGCATATTGTACACATGCAACAATCTATCCTGTAGATTGTGCCATCTTGGATAATCTGTGCTCCACTGTTATTACACCTCACACTTACACGTTACTGCATTTCTACATGGGATTGTGTGGGAGGAACACCTGATGACTTTAAACATTTGCTGTGACTGTACTGGTATTTCAGGTATTCTGTTGGCTTCCATTTAATTTTGTATTGTGACCTGTCATGCAGACTGGAGGCATATCAGTAGAGTACAGCTCTTAGGTTTTATTGACCTACATTTCAGTTTCAGACTTCTTACCCTTCAGAACTCACATACAACTGTCAGACCTGTTGTAGTCTGTCTGTGTAGGTCTGGAAGAGGGCTGTTAACCATTGCCATCAATTGGAGACCTTAGCCTAGCCTTTCTTTATGGTCATCTACACCTGTTCTGCTGGCTGAGGCTGGTGGTGGGTATATGAGCTTCACTCACATGCATGTGTATGTCCTATGGATACAAATTTGGGCCACTACATGTACTGCAGTGGGATTTGTCACCCTGTCTAGTACTGCCTAGTATGTTGACAGCAGTATTTGTTATGGATTTCATGCTGCCCATATAGGTGTCCACTATCTGCTGCCATCCCATTCAGCCACCCAGTTCCCTTGCATGCTTGTCCATACCGTAGATACAACCATCAGGACATACTACTCCATTCAGCAATGGATAGGAAGACTGACTTACCTTGTGGTTATGCCAGTATTGAGGATGGTGCTGGATGGCTGACTATGTCGGATACACATAGTACACTCCCTATACATGGTAAAGCACAGGTAGCATCATGTTTGGCATCCCTTTTATTATACGTGAGAGTCAGAGCGAGGTGTCATTCCCTGGGTCCCTACCGTGTCAGTGTATATGCTATGCATTGTCTCTTTGCATGTTCAGGTAGTTCCTTCTCTGAGTTCCTCTGTGCCTGTGATGGCCTTGGCAATGGTGGGGAGCTGTGTGGCCTTGCCCCATGCTGTTCCGGCTGCAGCTGTTTCCGCAGGATCATAACGTGTAGCATGGCACATACTATGAACATATGTGTGCATGTAGCTGGAGAGTACTGCAAGGCTCCACCGGATATTTCCAGGCAGCGGAACTGTGACTTGAGCATTCTAAGCACATGCTCGATTATAATTATGGTTTGCGCGTGTGCCTCATTATGGAGTTTTTGTTCAAGTGTGTGTGCATTTCTGAGGGGTGTCAATAGCCATTGCTCCTATGCGTAGTCAGCATTCCCCACTAGGTGGCCATATGGGATGTCCTCACTGGCAAATGACTGGTGCAGTTGTATCATATGCCAGATGTGGGAGTCATGATAGCTTCCAGACCTGCCAGCACGCACATTCAAGATAATGCCCTGGGCATCGCACGTGACCTGGCTGTTGATGGAGGAGAAGCCCTTGCGGTTTATGTAGACCCTACCCTGTTCACCAGGTGGTGCTTTGACGTATATGTGCATGCAGTCTATAGCACCCATTACCTCAGGGTATTCTGCTATTTGGTGGAAGAGACATATATTGCTGGTCAACATGTCACGGGTGTTGAGGAAACATATGTTCTCACTGGCATGTGCTGACATGGCATCCAAGAACTGGTGGAGTACCCTGGAAGCTGATGCCTGTGAGATCCCCATGATATCCCCAGTTGCCCTTTGGAAGGTACCTGTGACTAGTATTCTTAAGCCTACACATACGTTGGTATCCATTGGGATGGGTTCCCCTCTGTTGGTTTTGTGTGTGATGCATGGCTGGCACAGCTCAACAATTTGCTGTAGAATGTCCCTGCCCACTCTATAGTGCTCCACTATCTCCAGCTCATGTAGCCCCTGGTAGGTTACCCCTGGATCTGTACACTCTTCTCCTTCTCCTCACTGTGGGTTGGTCATCAGCATTCACATCCTCACCACCCTTAGCCTTTTGCACATATTGATGTATGAGAGTGACAGCAGCCCCTAACATTTTGTTAGTTTTGTCAGGTAAAATTTCCCCAGTCTTTGTACACTGGTGGTGTAGAGTTTGTGGGAAAAAACAGACTGGAAGGTGTCTGCATAGTTTATAGTAGTGTGCTAGGCTGTTCCATGTGCAATTTGCTGATTCTGATACATTTCACCTGCCAGCTATGCTAGTTCTCCTTGATTGCCTTCCTACTGCTGTTTTCCCTTCCCATTGCCTTCCCATTTAAGCCCCGAGGTGTGGAGCACATACCCAGTGCTCAGATGTGAACAGAGCTGCTATTTACTTTTTTTTTTGTTTGTTTAAAACCTGGTACACAGTGCACACACCTGTTTAGGCAATGTAAACACTGCTATGCAGCCCCAGACACCCCCCTTCCTTAGCTGTGCTTAGCTAAGGGCAAACACAGGCCACAGGCCTCCAGTAAGCTTACAGCATGCATGACACTCCCCTTATGAGGTCATTTACCTCTTATACTTATACAATGGTGTTGCTGCACCTACATGGTTGGGTGCAAGCTAACACTGAGATGAAATTTGTGATTCAGTATCAATCCCCTCATTTGCATAAAACAGAATGCTAATTCAAAGTTACCACACTCACATCAGCCTTCCCCCTTAGCAACCACTATTTCCTGGTATTCTTGTGTTATGCATGACATTGACTATTATGGCAAAATGCTGATTTGGGTTTAAAAGCTTATTTCCAACTTTTTGTCTTATTTTCGGGCTTATCCTGTTTGTGCACCACTGCCCTATGCTTAAATGTCCAAAATCGGCCCAAATAAAATAAAGTTATTTTTTATCATTTTGCAATTATTTCTCATGCCAATGGCCATTGGCATGCCTACTACACTGAATACATGCTTTCTTTTGAGCTGTCATGCCTCTGTTTAGTAATTTGCAGAAATGTATTCAATTAGTAACCGTATACATTTTTGCAGGTTACACTATTCCTGCACAGATGCCTGCCTGCTTCCTGGATTGCAAATTCACCTTATTTGCATGGTTTTCACCAGAAAATTAGGTAATTAGCATATAGCAGTGGTGTCCTTGCAGGAATAGTGTAGGAATGCTCGTGCACATCCCGGGAGCATGTTCCTGGATTGCTCGTCGGCCATATTAAGTGCAGCAGCTCTTGCACTATTCCTGTGCTCCGTACAGAGCTTGCTGAATCCAGGGGATTGTCTTACCCACAGTTCTTTTTTATGGCATTGCCAACCAAAAGTACTTCCAAAATAGCAAATCAAAACCAATAAAATGTAAAGGAGCTACTACTTACTGCTAGGGGTCTAAAGAAAAAAAAAATCACTCTCTAGAAGCTTTCTTTACCCTAGAGAATGCTGATGTCTGTGCAGTTACTGAGACTTGGTTTCAAGCTGTGTAGAGCACACCAAGAGTGCAAGTTTATAATGCCTTCCACACATTTAGACCAGCTACTACACAGACATGCACTAAAGGTGGAGGTGTCTCAATTTATACATTTTTGAAGACATTTATAGAAATATTTGGCATGGAAAATGTGAATTCAGTAGTAGGAGTTCAGAGTGAATTTATGTATTATTCCCCAAGATAGGCTAGTCTAGACAGAATTTACATTAGACAGAATTTACATTTCAAGGGAACATGCGCATTTAATTGAAGGTCTTGATAGCTACCCAATAACTATTTCAGATCATGTGCCAATAATAGCTAAAATAAAAATACAAGGTAATGAAATAAAAATGAGACATTGGCGCTTTCCCACCTATCTGTTGAAAAGAGAGGACTTTAAGGAATGGGTAGTGGAGATTATTCAGGAGCTGTTGCAGAGGATAGTAGTTTCTTCTGAAAATATAGCTAGGGAGTGGGAAAATATTTAGGTGGAATTTAAAAATAGGGTGGAAATAAAAGAAAGGGCGCTATGGTTAAGAAGTAACAAGAATTATTTAGAGGGACTAACAAATGTTAAAGTATTGTAGAACAGGGTGAATCTCACAGAACAAGAAGAGGATCAACTGCAGAATGCTAAGCAGAAAATAAGGGATTAACTCGATAATATGTACAAGCTTAGAAAGACAGCTGTTAAGCAACTGTTTTTTGATAATAACACTAGAGCACACCGACTCAGGTGACAGAAAGTACAAAGGGTTGTTGGCAGACTTAGGAAGCCTATAACAAAGAAGGTAAGAGATTCTGTAGACGTATCTGAAATATTTTTGAAATTCTGTGAGAGTCTCTATAAAGTAGAGAAATATGAAAATCAAGAAAAGATCCAAATGGAAATGCTTATGGAAGAATTAAATATACCAAGGTCAGAGGTAGATGAGGCTGAATTACTAACAGTTAGGATAGGAGGAGATGAGATAAAAATTGTGATGTGTAACCAATCTACATGAAAGTCCCCGGGAATAGATGGTATTCCTGTAGAAGTTTGGAAGCTAGGAGGAAAAAATTGATAAAGATCTGGAAGGTTTTAACAGTATTTTAAGAGGAGGAGAAGCCCCACCATCCTGGAAGAAAGCAGTGGTAGCTGTAAAACCTAAAGAGGGTAAGGACCGCTCAGATCCAGCTTCATATAACCCCATTTCAATACTAAACCATGATTATAAAGTGTTTGTGTCTATAATGGCTAAAGGAATGGCAAAAGTAATGCCAAAACTGATAGATGTGGATCAATGTGGTTTTGTGGAGGGAGGCAAACATTTGACAACATTAACAGAACATTAATGATCCAGATTGAAGCAGAATGCAAGAAACTGCTTTTGTTGTTGCTTGGTGTTGATCCAAAGAAAGCATTTGATAGAGTAAGCTGAGGTTCTTCAATACCAGGCAATGGAAGCATTTGAATTTCCTGAAAAAATATAAGGTTGATTAAGAGGATATATGAGGGATTGGAGGTGAAAATTAAAGTGAGTGGGGCCCTCTCTGATAAGTTGTGCTTGAACAGAGGAAGCAGGCAGGGGTGCCCTCTTTCTCCTTTATTATAAGCATTATATTTAGAACCATTTGTAAAAAAAAAAAATTAGGGACTCAGGAATTCAAGGATATAATTGGTATGGTAGTCAAGAAAAGCTGGCTTTACGTGCAGATATTATTTTGCGCCTGACAAAACCAGGAAAGACATTACAGTGTTTGGAATAATTTGAGACAGTTTCATATCCTTTCAGGATACAAAATTAATGAAGCTAAAATAAATGCATTAGTGGCAAATTATATACCCACACATGAACTGGTTCAGGAATACCCATATTTATGGGGACATGATAAAATGAAATATTTAGGAGTATGGATTAAAATGATTCTAGTGTGGCTGCTAAGGATATGTGGGAAGAGACTAAATAAAAGATAATACAAATACTGAAAAAATGGAAGCTTTGTTATATGGATATGGATCGTAAAATACAAGCAGTTAAAATGTTTTTAGTCCCTGTTGTCTTAAACACAGGTCAGGCATATTTTTATCAACCAAAGGAGAAGTTGTGTATAGCAATTAATAAAGAGCTGAAGGACTTTATCTGGGAGGGGAAGACAGCAAGAGTCAAGTGAGATAACTTGATTCTTCCAGTAGTCCCAATTTAAAGGGGTATTTCAGAGTTACAAAGTTAAGACTCCTATACATAGCACAAGCTCAGAACTACAATTCAAAGTGGAAAGGGATGATTGTGAAACATGGGGGAAGCTCAAGAAACAAGGAAAGACTGGGCCTTTAAGAAGAATAACAATAATCATGCAGAATATTGTATTCATAAAGTAGCAGAAAGTATTCTAAGAACTAAACCAAGACGGGAATGGAGAAAGGAGATTCTGCCAATAGGGATGACTGCAATTAGGGATACAGACAATAGGCAACAGGGGGATGGAATTTATTGGAGAAAACTGGCAAAGGAACCAAGATCATCTTCTTCTTTTGGCTTTTCCTGGTTAGGGTTCGCCACAGTGGATCACCTGCCCGCTCATGATTGGCAGCGGAGTTTTACAGTGATGAGTTGCCAGCCCAGCACTCAATCTTCCACAGAAGGCACACACACACACACACACACACACACACACACACACACACACACACACACACACACACACACACACACACACACACACACACACACACACACACACTTATAGCCAATTTAGAGTGTCCAGTTGACCTACAGCATGTCTTTGGGATGTGGGAGGAAACAGGAGCCCCCAGAGGAAACCCACGTGACCACAGGGAGGACATGGAGATTCCACACATAAGGCACCCCAGCCGAGGATCGAACCGGAGAACCTCTTGTTGTGAGGCAGCAATGCTAATCGCTGCACCACCATGGCTGCCCGGCAAAGGAGCCAAGATATTGAGAACAAATAACTAGAAATGGAAAGATGATAGAGTGGGAAGACCCCAAGAATTTATTTAGACTGCAGGTTAGAGATTGCCTCCCCTATCAGGGATTGATAGAGTATAGGCAAAATAAAAGAATAGGGGGTCTTAAACGTAAAACCAGCACTGGTAGAGTTTTTAATAGAATCTAGAACAGAAGCTGCCACTAAAAAAAGGAATAATTAATAGACTATATAAAATATTGCAGGATAACTACACAAATCAATCAGAGGAGGTTAGAAAGGATTGGGTAGAGAGACTGGATAAGCAATTCACAAAGAAACAATAGGAGGATATATGTATATCTCCCAAATATGTAACAGAATCTAGAAGATTTAGGATTTTTGCCTGGAAATGTTTACATAGATATTTTTATACCTCAAGTAGACTCCAGAGAATTTTTCCTCAGGCAGACAGTAAATGTTAGAGGTTTGAAGGAGAAGAAAAAGGTAATTGGGAATATATTTTCAGGAAGTTAGTTGGCAGACTTTAAGGATTCCCTACGGGATGCACTGCCAGAAATGCTGAGTAGGCAGATTGGTCTGATGAGGGAGATGATTTTTCACAGCTATGATACAGAATTAGAATTGCCTAGACATGGTAAGGCCTTGCTGTGTCTAATAATGGTGGCTGCCAAAAAAAGCAATTACTAGAATTTGGAAATTACTGACCCTGGAAACTACAGACCTATAAGTCTCACTAGTCTCATATGCAAAGCCACTGTGGAAAGGCATTTGAAGCAATGCCCCACTCGGGTATTGTTGACAAACTTCAGAGGTTAACTCTTAGTTGTTGCTAAAATACTTTGGAAATCTGGTAGAAACACCTAAGCTCCTCCAGCAAAACACCTTACAGCACAATCTAACAATAGCTGGTCTATACCAAGCAATCAGGAACCAGCTAAATTCAAACCATACTCATAAAACAAGAAATGAACCACTCAAATAAAATTCAGCAATACATTGATGGATAAGATCTCAGATTGTATCCATTAAAGTATTGGTGGATATTATTTGAGTGTAAGGTGTTTCGCTAGAGGAGCTTAGGTGTTTCTACCAAACACAAGAGTCTGATGAAAGATGTATCCTGAAAGCACTTACTACATTTGTATTAAAGGTTGCTGTTTTAGCCTGGTCATCTGTGGAGCTTTTTCATTGATTTGAAATGTAAGAGGCTATGTACAAATCCTTATGTCACCCAGTGGATAGCCAGCTGGTTCACAGATAGGACCCAGGAAGTTAGAACTGAGGAGTCCACCTCTACAAAGAGGCCATTCACAAGTGGAATTCCTCAGAGATCAGTCCTGGGACTTCTCCTTTTTTGCATTAACTTCTCTGAAGTCAAGGCCAATGTCAATGGCCTCTGGATGACTACATTTGCAGACTGCAAATTAATACCTGTCATTGAATCACCCACTGACACAAATGTTCTCCAGGAAGGGCTGACACAGACAAACAACTGGTGCCAGAGCCATGGACTAAAACTAAATGCCAAGAAATACATAATAGTATCATTCAGGAATTCATCCACCCCTGATAACTACTACATTGACAACATACCCCTAAGAGTTGACACAGTAGTCAGGAACTTGGGGACACACATAGATAGTAATCTAGTCTTTGACCAACATGCATCTACAGCAGTAAGGAAGTCATTCTACGTTGCACAACTTCTAAATAAAGGTACGGCATCTAGGTCCAAGGAAGTCATTGTTCTACTGTATTCAGCATTTATCAGACCTATCATTGAGTACAATGGCCCCTTTGGTATGTACTTAACCAGGCATATCCAACAATTGGAATGCCCACAGAGGTTCCTCACTAAAATAATACAGGGTATAAATAACATATCCTGTGCAGACCACCTCAAGGCCCTATCCTTGTATTCTGCCACTTGCAGGCTGTTGAGGGGAGAGCTATGCCTGGCATGCAAGGCATTATCAGACCCCATTCTGATGGACCTCGTGCATATTCACAAAACAAACAGTACCAGATTTACCCATTCTAAAGACTTAAACCTTGCCTGTGATATAAATAGGACCTGCTGGAGAGAAAGGTATATATCCCGCAGGCTACCCATTCTCTGGAACAGGCTCCCCATACATGTAAAACAGAGTTCCCCCAACCCAATTTAAGTTTAACTTAGACAATTGGGTGGGGAATAGGAAATTCATCCTTGGTGTGGCACCTGTGTCTCTAATGGACACAGGCAGTCTGCAAATGGTTCATCTCCCAGGCCCCTGCTTGTAAATGTTTCAACTCCTAAGCCCCTGCTTACACTTATCAAGGGTACCAGAACTTGTCAGAAATTTGGGATGCATGGCTAGTCTTAAAATGGCCCTTGTGTTTGTTAGCCTTGTAAATGCATATGAATCTATCAACCTATAGGGGGGTTTAAGGGGAGGCAGTCATTCAACAATTTATGTAATGTTGCAGAGATGATAGTTATAAAGAACAAAAATACATGATTTATAATTTATATAAATGGAAAAAATGTTAATATGGTTTGTTTTCTTTTCTATTATTGTATGTTTGTCCATGTCTTAAGTGATAATTGAATCAAGGTGTTTAAATAAATAAATAAATGGCTATGTCTTTGCTCATGCCCTGACTAATTTGACTACCACCTATAACACACAACTTCACGTACAACCTTTTTTGTCCTCTACTGCCCTACTCTTTGTCACCATGGCTTGGCCACTTTGTGTGCCTACACTAGCAGAGCAAACAAACAGAAGGAAGGCTTCAGTTGGTAAAGATTTGCCTGGTCATAAAAGCTAAAAAATATATATATATATATATATATATATATATATATATATATATATATATATATATATATATATATATATATATATATATATATATATATATATATATATATAATATATACACACACACACACACACACACACACACACACACACACACACACACACACACACACACACATACTCAAACACACAAGGTCATTTCAAATCCCCACAAGAGAATCTTTTATTAACAAGTATTCGCAACAATGCTTCTTCAGGTTAAAAAACGAAAAACAGACTCCATCTGGTTTATATAGCTATCAAGACCACATGACTTCAAACACAGTTACTCATTGGTCATTATAATTTAATGAAAGAAGTTTCATTTTGATACCTATGCCACCTGTGACATGAAAGACATAATATATTTAGCCAGATGCATACAATGTTCAGCATTTTATATTGGCAAGTCAAATAGAAAGCTACAGGAGATAATAGCTGATCACGTATCTGAAATAAAGAAAAGTGTTGAAACTAATGCCTTATTTAAGCAAATAAAAATAGAATTCAAGTTCATTGTTTTGAAATTTTTTGTTATATAGAGACTGTATGAGCATAAGAGGGGTGAGGACATACTTGTTCAAACAGAGAATGTAGAGTTTAGTTGGGATGATAAACTAAGAGCAAATTCAAGCCCAGGCTTGAATGGGCTTAATGCATCTCTCCCAACAACAATACCCTTACATTAGAGAATGCCCAGAGAGGTTCCTCACTAAAACAATACAGGGTATAAGTAACATATCCTGTGCAGACCACCTCAAGGCCCTATCCTTGTATTCTGCCGCTTGCAGGCTATTGAGGGGAGAGCTATGCCTGGCATGCAAGGCATTGTCAGACACCACTCTTATGGACCTCGTGCATATCCACAAAACAAACAGTACCATTTATACTAAACTGGTCTGACCAATCCTTACCCCAAGAAACAATTATCCTAGGAGACTTTAATATTGACTGGTCAGCTTGCAATTCTCAAAATCCCACTAACCATATCAATCTGTATTGCTTTGCCTAGCTCATACAAACTCCCACCAGGATTAGTAAAACATCCAATAAACTGGATATTAACTAACAAGACACTTCATATTTTCCACTCTGGCTGTCTCCCAGACTGTCTAAGTGACCATCTCCCAACCTACATAGTCAGACAAAGAACCAAGTCAAAGAAACAAGTAACTTACAAACACATAAGAAGCACAAAACAATTTAACCCCAACCACTGCATCAGCTCCCTAGTTCACTCTAATTGGCTCCCACTGAAACATCTTCCCCTGGAAGATGTTATCTGCCACTTCAATAATACCTTCTCTCCATTCTAAACACTCACGCCCCTACCAGAACCATACGTGTAAAATCTAATTATACCCCATGGGTAAAAAAAAGAGACAATGTCAATATTAGTTGCAAGGGATAAAGCACGGAATCAATGGTGCAAAACTAAATCCAATACTGCCAAACAAATATACCAAGAGCTCAGAAACAAGGCTAAGAAACAAATCAGGCAAGATAAAATTAAGTACTATACTGATATCCAAAATAAACACTAAAAGAACCCTCAAAACTTCAGGTCAGAAATAAAAAAAAAAAAAATACTCCAACCAGGTAAAGCATCTACTCCACAACCCACTCCCTCAAATAACACAGATAACATAGTGACCCAGCTCAATAAATACTTTACTGAGTCTATAGTAGCTCTATCTAGTAAGCAGCTACCCTCCTCAAACCTAGACAGTCCAAGTCCCAATAAAACTGAAATCCCCTTTTCCATTCAGCTAGTCTCAACAAAAACTATATTAAACATGCTTAGTAAACTGAAGCCCACTACTCTAGCCACAGACAAGTTACCACCCCAATATCTAAAAATAGCAGCCAAAGCAATAGCTTACCCAGTTTCAATACTAATAAACAGATCTATAGTTAAACAGCAGATCCCAACCATATGGAAGACTTCCCATATAATTCCAGTTCACAAAGGCAGATACTGTACTGACCTAACCAACTACAGTCCTATTGCTATCCTACCTCCACTGTCCAAAATATTAGAGACAATTGTACACACACACCTAATGCCCTACCTGCAAACAAATAACCTATTAACTCAGTCACAACATGGTTTCCATCCACATCACAGTACTACCACTGCCCTGTCATCCTTTACCAACACAATAAACCAACATATAAAGAACCACAAATATGTATCCTCTATTTTCTTAGACCTATCAAAAGCCTTCAATATGGTCTCCCACAACAAACTTCTAACCACGCTCACTTCACTAAACTTTTCCCTATCTGCACTAGAGTGGTTCCAAGACTATTTAACTGGATGCCAGCAAGCAGTACAATGGCAAGGTTATCTATCACCCCTTCTACCCACCACCATAGGAGTACCCCAGGGCTCCATATTAGGTCCTCTCCTTTTCTCACTTTTCACAAATAACCTCCACACCTCAGTCCCACATGCAACCCTAATTTAGTATGCCAACAACTCAACTGGAATTTGCACTGCCCCTACTATTCCAGAATTACAAGTACTCACCCAACATTCATTTCTTGCAATCGAAACCTAGCTAACCAACTTCCACCTTATCCTGAACCCCAACAAAACAAAACATATGCTATTTCATCCAACCAAAACCAAAATACAACTAATGTTGTGTCTTTCATCTTTTTCCCGGTTAGGGGTCACCACAGCGGAACTCCGGTCCGCTAATTATTGGCAGTTGATTTTTACGTGCTGAGTTGCCAGCCCTAACGCACAACCTTCAATGAAGGTATGCCCATTCACGCATGTCTCCACGCAGAAGACGCTCTAGCTGAGAGTCGAACTGGTCAGCGTCTTACTGTGAGGTGACAACGCTACCTCAACACCACCACCGTAATGGAAAATAAATAATCCAGACCATGCAGTGAAGTAACAGTTCTTTATTAAAATACACCAACCAAATGACTCTGATGGAGCTATTTTTATAGCGAAAGCGCTTAGTTGTTTGGTTAGTGTATTTTAATAAAGGACAGTTACTTCACTGCGTGGTCCGGATTTTTTATATTCCATTTTTATTAGTTATAGTTTGTTGTCCATTAGATATAGTTCACTATAAAACCAAAATACCTCACTCTTCATTCTCTATTGAACCTGTCAATAAAACCAGACTCTCTGCCACTGTTTATACTAAGCTGTTAGGTGTTGAAACAGATAATAATATGAGATTTGATCTCCATATATCCCAAATAATCAAAAAAAGTCCACAAAAAAATAGGTACTCTGTACAGGAATAAACATTATCTCAAAGACAGCACAAAAGTCACAGTAGCTCAAACACTCTTGATCTCAACCATACTATACGTATCACCTATTCTAACTAACCTTAGGAAATCAGACCTTGCAAAACTTGAAACATGTTACAATAAAATTGCTAGATTTGCTACCAAATCAAACTCAAGATCTCATCACTGTACAGCACTCAGTCAACTCAACTGGCTTGAGTTTCCTCAACTTCTACATTACATCCATCTAACTATGGTCCACAAACTACTCCATCAGAAAGAAAAGACACCTGCCCTAAAAAATCTGTTACAACCATAGTCCAGTACCAGAACTTTAAGATCCAATAATAAACACCTGATGAAGGTCTCTACTGCTAATAATCAAGCTGGGAAAGCCTCTTCTCTAACTGTACAGTTCAACTCTGGAATACCTTACCTCTCAGTGTAGTATCCACCACTACCTCGCCTCAGTTTAAACCTTTACTAAAAAAAAATCACCTCTTCAAAAACTGGCTATGTATATGTATAGCTCCTAGTTAATTTACTTGCTGCCAATGTTGATATTATACTGGACTCAAATTTTTTTTTTCGTATGTACATATAAACAAAGGGTTATGTTGGATTACGTGTTAATCATCCATATGTCTCAAGCTATATATTCAACTGTATTCTTCTCTGTCATATTGTATCTGCATTCTTGTATTTGCTGTCTTTTTATTGTGGAGCTTTTCTTCCCGGGCCTCCACTGAAAAAGGACTTGTGTCCAGACTGACGTTCCCGGTTAACAAATGTAAAATAAATAAATAAATAAATTAAATAGTATTCAACCTGTTTTGAATTGGAGGCAGATGAAATTAAGGTGACAATTGAATAACTGTGTTTGAAGCCATGTGCTCTTGATTATATAAATCAAATGGAGGCTTTAATAATCTGTTTTTTAACCTGAAGAAACATTGTTGTGAAAGCTTGTTAATAAAAATTTTCCTGCGGTGATTTGAAATGGCCCTTTTGGAGTTTTGTGGGCATGCCTAAATTGGGTCTATACTATAACATCGAAGTTTTCAAACATCGAATGTTATAATATCGAACCCGTAATGTCGAACGCTGAAAACAGCGAAGGTGCAGGACACCAAATTCTTTCCCAGGGAAAGAATTTGGTGGGACGTTGCTGTGGCTTCGCTGTTTTCAGCGTTCGATATGTTGGAACTTTATGGGTCGGGTTCAGGTAAGTGTGCGATTGTGTGTAGGTTAGGGTTAGGGGGCGGGTTAGGTGAGTTAGGGTTAGGGAGTGGGTCAGGTAAGTGTGCGGTTGTGTGGACGTTAGGGTTAGGGGGTGGGTTAGGTGAGTTACGGTTAGGGCGCAGGTGAGGTGAGTGTGCGATAGTGACGGACCTTAGGTTTAGGGTTGGGTTAAGGTAAGTGGATAGCTAGTAGTGTATGTAAAGTTTAGTTTAGGTTTAGGTGTAGGAATTTAAGTGTATGTGTGCGGATTGCTGTTTTTTGTCTGTGTTTGTGTTGTGTGTATGTTTCTCGGAATAGCGATTTTTTTCCCTGGGAAAAAATTAGATATTCTGACTGTTCGATATTTTCAGATTTCGGTGTTTGGGGTTCGATATTATAACATTCGATGTTTAAAAGCTTTGATGTTATAATATAGACCCCTAAATTACCTTCATTTTCCTGCTTTAATTCCATGCAATAGGATGAGTCTTTCACTCATTACATGCAGACACTCTTGCCTAACAGCTGCATCCTAACTACTTTCAAGGTCTAAATATTTTGCTGGCTCCCTATTTAAATGTTGGTACTCGAAATGCCAAGTGCCAAAAAGAAGAAAAAAAGATGGCAATCTCAGAGAAAGCAAATCTGGAAAATCATTCTTCACTTAAAACTTGTTTTAGTATGGGGTCAATCCCCGCTGTCCCCCCATGTGAGAGCAAGCCCCCCCTTCACACACCCCAAACTTATATACACCAACTCTGAGATTGCCATACCTCAGACAAAAGGGAATATTTTGAGAAATGCCATCTCGGACTTAGTAAGTGTGTTCTTTCGGGCATTCAGTCTCCATGTTTTGGGACTCACTCTAGCAGGTTCCAATATTTCATATGGTTTCCTATTTTCCTACCTATGTCAGAGTCATGAGTAATGAATGTCTACTTTTACAAGATTGGTTCTTGTATCTACACAATCTTGCACTTTGAACTTTACAGTGTTTATAAATCTCACTGTCACTCATAATGTTTACATATGAATGTACCAATAATATTTCACTGTTATAGGATCTTTGTATTGCATTGTATGTCTGTTTGGATCTTTTCTTCGCATGCCACATCTGAAAAGGGATAGCTTCTAATTACTGTTGGAACAACCCAATCAACAAATGCCAATAAATAAATACATAAATAATAAAATATTAACTTGAAACAAGAAACTATCTTAAAATTTTGTCTTCTAGTGTTGATAAAATTAACCTGATCAGAATACAATTTAAATTATACATAAATTATATAGTCATATAAATGATATAATTATAGTTAAATAGGAAATAAAAGTTGATCACAAAAATTAAGAAATTTTGACAGTATTAGTCTTGTAATTTTTTTTTGTGTGTGTTACTATGACTCAGAAATCATGGACATGCATTGGAAAATGCAAATAGCAGAAACATCAGTCCATAATAATTTTCTTTATATAATTTATGTATGGATCTGTATAGTCTAAATGTTTCAACTCACTTTTAAGTATTGAATTAAGTCTAAAAGATATAGTGATCATCAATGCAATTCAGCTGCATATGAACTATGTTAAAAAATCATAAATGCAATTGACCTGATATGCCTTGATGCTCCTGCTAATTAGCATACCAGAATGCACAGTTATATATAGCACTAGATGATAAAAATGTTCACGTAGATGACTGCATGGATTCACCATATTCTGCAATGATGTTTGCTTTTAAAGTATTGAAAGTAGAATAAAAAGTGATTATTCCAGACATCTCTTTCAATTATTTTAAATCACTTCACTGTACTGATGCCTAATTCACAAAATAAGAGAGGTAGTGGACATACCTCTAAGCTTCTTAGCACAGGCATTCAAGACAAAGCCACAAAATAATGGGGGACAAAGGCCCAAAATCAGATTGATTTAAAATATTGCTCTTATGTACTTAGAAAGTTACTAGAATAATGGGTTTTGCAATAGCATGCATTCTCTGAAGGGTATGGTGTCTGAAACTTAAATGTCTATCATTATTTACTGACTGCAGTCTATAATAATTTTGCAGAAAACCACAAATTGTTATGAGCCTCAGTCAACAAATAAAAGGCAAAATCAGGGAAATTGGGGACAAATGCTAACACTCTGAAAATAAAGTCTTGCAATTTATAACTAAAAGCAAAAGAAGTGCAGCTTTGCAAAAAAGGAGCATAATGAATATAGTTCACTGTGTTTGTATTATTGCAATAATGAGGTAGAAATCTCTCACCAGCACCTTTAGAACAATTATTTTATTCAAAATGAAAACATAAAGCACCTGAGGTGCAAACCAGTAGCCTCAGTTCAGAAAAAGATGATGATTATGATATAATAATAATAATAATAATAATAATAATAATAATAATAATAATAATGATAATAAAACTCTAGAAATGCAGATTATAAGATAAAATGTTATTATAGACATATTAAGCAAGAATAGCAGCAAATGCAGAACATAAAAAAACACTCTTTCACATGCCATGTTTGAAAACTGAGCAGACTTCTAGCTTTTAATCTTGAAAGAATTTACATGACCTTCATAGGATAAGAAAAGAGTGAAGGAATTTTACAGTTTCATAGCCAGTGACTGCCACATGTACTGATCTGTGTTTCTGCAGGTAATGGTCAACTGTGGTGTCTGTGTTGTGAAATGTCAGAATGTCAGATTGCTAAAAGAAATGCACATTTTGTAATCCCAGGACTGGGCAAAGGCATACAGCATAGTGTGATTGTGAAGAAATAGCATGCAGTAAAAAGGGAAGAATGTGTTCTGCCCTCAGATCATACACACACGTACATTCTTTTAGTTAATAGTACTAACAGCTGACTCCTATGGACATCTGACACTGAATCCATGTACATTATTTTCTTTAATACTACTAACTGTCGACTCCTATGGACATCTGACACTAAATCCTTATGTATCGGGAAGAAAAGGTTATAGTTATCCGGTTCAATGATTTTAATGTAGTGATGACTTCAGACTAACTGTAAAGGAGGCACTGCTGAACATTTCTATGCATCACTGCTGCAAGCACTAATTAATGAACTTTTCAACCAGGAGTGTTGCTAAATAATTAATAAAAAAGGTTTGTTGAATTAATCAACAGCATCTAATGTCAGGTGTTTTGCATAATTCTCTCCTAATATGCTATCTACTGAAGTCCTTGAGTCAGGGATAATGCTGTCTAAAATCAGTTGCTGAAAGGTGTAGAACATGAACAATGATAAAGAGACTACATCTGTCTGAAAGGATCAAAAGAATCTAGTTATGTTTGATGAAAGAAGCTGAGATGTAAATTAAACATAATTGGGCACTAATTACCTTAAACTAAGGCATAAAGTATATAAACCTAACGTGCTGGCTTATGCTGATTAAATGCTTAGAGAAGCAATAACTTTTTACAGTGTTACTGTTATCTGGAATAAAGCCACGTATCCATTTTCATTATGTTCTTTTTTAACTTTTCAAGCAAGTAATAGGTTTTAAAACAACAGTCTTAGTGTATTTGATTCTTCACATAGCTAATTTGTTTTAAATAATGCTTTTAGTTTATTTGCAGCTTTTTTGCTTAGTAGCAAGTGTTTATTTTTTTATTTTTTATTTTTTCTAGGTCTGTTGTTAATCTAGCATAACATTTTTGAGTAATGGGTTGCACAACCTTATCTTTTAAGGCACTCTTTACTCAGTAGCTTTACATGATAATATAAAAGAATTCACAATCATTGCTCTGCAGTACAAACAGTAGACAACAATCAGTAAATGCTACAGACATGCTCTGCAGTGTAAACAGTAGACAAAAATCACCAAATGCTGCAGACATGCTGTGCCGTACAAACAGAAGACAACAATCATTAAATGCTGCAGATATGCTGTGCAGTATAAACAGTAGACAACAATCACCAAATGCAGATATGCTCTGCAGTAAAAACAGTAGACAACAATCACAAATGCTACAGACATGCTGTGCAGTACAAACAGTAGACAACAATCACCAAATGCTGCAGACATGCTCTGCAGTATAAACAGTAGACAACAATCACCAAATGCTGCAGAAATTGTTAATGTTTTGACTGCCTTAGAATTAGAAAAGACAAGTATTTATTTTATTTTAAATTGTTCTTTATAAACAGGGAAATAAAGTGGACTGTCTCTGGCCCTTTTCAGCCATGTTAAAGGCTACAAGGAGAAGGCTAAGTACAACATCCATGGAGAATTCAGAGAAGAAAATGAACCAGCTGAAACTGATACCCACAGAAAATCAACACAGATAGGATAGCGTCCAAACTACACACAGGCAATGACTGGAGTCAGTCTTGAACAGTTGGTGGAGAAGCTATGAAGCAGAAATTATAACCACTAAACATGGTGTTTCTTTTCTATAAATCATCTGATCTGTGCTGCCTTATTCATGCTAATGATAAAAAATAGATTCCATGTTTGTGGTCTGTTCCAGTCCATGTATATGAAGCAAGATATGTATGAGGGTAGTTTACACTGTGTGTCTCTTGCAGGAATGATTCCAAAAACTAATACTGTCACAATGCCCTTCAGTTCTGCTTGGTAGCTGTACAGTTCAGCTTAAAATAACATGTACTTGCAGCCTTCAGTTTTCTTGCCTTTTAGCATATAATATATTAATCAGCCCTTCATGAATAGTCATCTCCCCACCTTGAGACACTAGCCTGGCATGAGTAATTATAATGAATCCCCAGAACATGGAAGTTTTTTTTTACATTAAAATATACACAATATAATATGCAAACCTTCGTATTTTGCTATTAATAACTTCTTCTGCCAAGTGAACAGGAAAACATATAGCAATTTGTTCATTATTGCCATTTGAATGTCTACTGCTTTTAGATGAATGAGTTTTATTCTGATGCTAATTTATATTACTCCTGGCAAAAATGGTTTGGATTGGGAAACTGCTGTTTCTCTGTTTCTGTTGTGGCATGAACTGAGGTAACATATATCATTCTCTGTAGTAAATGGTGGAACAAGCATCAAGTAGCAGGTATCAGGATAGGTTTACTATTAAAATGTGAATCGTCACTTACAAGAAACTTGGAAGGTTGAATGCGTGTTTCCCAGCTCCTGTAATGCCAAACCGGAAATGTTCGAATCCACAGTAGTGGGTGCTAGTGTTTATTCACTAATGTGTGATCACACTACAGTGGGAATCGAGAAATCTACCCTTTTCCCCACTGTGGTGTGATCTTGGAGTTGGAATACATAATTTGCATGGGTGTGCCTCCCACATGGAAGGTGCAGGGGGGTTTGCCCCCTGCAAAATGGTAAAAACTAGTGTTGTATAATTAAAGATTTTAGGATACGTTGAACAAAATAACCTGGGTGTCTGACATCACCTCCTGCTATTTTGTTTAACATCGAATGTGGACATAGGAGAAAGGTTGGTTGGAATTATAGGCATGTAAAAATTATGGCTACGACATTATTTTTTTATTTCTTGATTATGATTTTTTTTCTACTTCCACATTTTAATAGTAAATCATCAGGATATTACATGGTCAGATGAGTATCAAAGGCCACTATAGCTTGTGATCAAGGGGTACTGTGCTTTACAATGAAATCATCAAGGCATATATTGTGGAAACTTTATGAACCATTAATTGTTTTTTATTTAAAGGACCACACAAGGAAAACAAAGCTACCTTACCACTATAATAAAACAAAGTGACCATTAACAGTCACAGTTTTCATAAAACAAATAGTTTATGTGAGAGATGTAGTTACACTATGAAACTGAGGCAAGACTCTCACATAAGGGCAAATCGAATGCCAAACAGTACGTCAGCATACACACAATTACCACACTAAATAAGGACACGACACATAAACCCACATACACGGAGGAACTCACTAGTAACTTACCAAAATATCATAGGCCTCCCAAATGGAAACCTCTTACACATGCAAAAAACAATGAAAACACATAATAACATGCACACACCAGAGTCTCAACAAATAAGCCCATAAGGTGTAACACCACAAAACCTAATATATTAGTCATAGGTGACTCCATTGTGAGACACATGGATGTTCCCCTTACCAGGCTGGATAAGGAGTGGGTTACAGCTAACTGCCTGTTAGTTGCCAGGATCCGTCAAGTCACTCAAGCACTCAGGCCACTCAAACAAAAGTACTGGTATGACTCCATCATAATCCATGTGGGGGTAAATGACTTGAGACATACCTCACTGGACTGTATGAAAAGAGACATTACTGAGCTTTCAGATTATTAGTCACAAGCAGGAATAAGGCTAGCTTTAAGCAGCATTCTATCCTCTCCATGGATGATACCACAATACAAACAAAAAATGATTGACTTTAACAACTGGTTTAACTTCTGGTTTCAGTCCAAGGGGATCCACTGTCTGCTTGGGAAGACGTGGTCGACAGGCCACACTACTTTGCCAGAGATGGTCTGCACCTGTCTCCTCTAGGCATTTGGCTACTGACAAAGCATTATTCCCCCCTCCCCCATTGTGCCCTTTTTAGGCAGTGTCAAAATGACCACCCTCTCAATATAAGAAAATCCTCTCTAGATAAACTCAAGGTACTGTTACTTAATGCTAGGAGCCTACACAGGAAAATGTACTCCCTGGAAGCACTCCTTACTTTGAAATATGCTGATGTCTGTGCAGGCACTGAGACATGATTCAAAGGTGCAAAAAGCACCACAGCTGTGTAGGGCTACAATGCCTTGCATATGTTCAGACCACAAACTGAGCAAGAAAGAACCAAAGGAGAAGGTGTATCCATCTTCATTACGGATAAGTATACCTCTAGATTGGTCAAACAGTATGACTCTCTTGAGCTTGTCCATGTCCAGTTAACTGTAGGCAAAGGCCTTTACCACATCATAGCTAGCCATAGGTCCCCACCATGAAATAGGAAAAGCATACCACAGACCTGGACTTACTGGAGTCACTTGCTGTACAGTCCAGCAACTTACTCATGGGTGATTTTAATTATACTAACATTGATTGGGAAACATACAGACCATACACATGCTGGCTCAAAGGTTCATGAACTTTGTCATTACAAATACTCTGGAACAGCTATTCAGCACACCCACAAGAGGTTCAAATGTCCTGGACATAGTACTCACTAACATGGGAAAGCACTGCACCTCCTCCATGTGATGTCCTTCCTGGTAAGATCTGACCATAAAATCAGTCTCATTTGATGTAATTATAAAACCAGATACCCCATCAAGCTCAAAAATGCTTAAGAATTTTTCAAAGGCAAATTACTTTCTACTAAGTGATGGTATAAGAAGTTTCAAAGCACCCTCGAATACAGATAATATGGACTCCTATGCAGAAGCATGTGCCAATGTTCTGTATAATCACTTAAGCAGTCATTAAGAGTTGTCTGTACCTGACCGGATTAAAACCAGGTCTTGTCGAAAAAACAAGTCACCCTGGTGAGGGATCTAGGGCCATTAGCCTAGTAACCTTCTATGAATCTATAAACCTATGAAAATGATCAATGCAGTAAAAGGAATCAAAGTATTTGGCAACAAAAATCCATGCCTCTTCTTTTCACCTCTAACAACTGATTATCCAGCTAAATTTATACCAGTAAAAGAAATTAATGATGTCATAGTTTTCTGATGTGGAGCATTATTGACGCCAGTATTTAATATGGTTATTAGTGATTTTCTTCTGTGAGGCTAAAATGAGACTTTTGTTAAACCAGTAACTGCACTAATATATTAACCATGTCAAGGATTACAGAGCAAAGCAAAAAGGCATAAGCATACAGGAAAATAAAATGCGTTGATATTTTATACCATTCTGTATCGCTGCAGTATATACTGCAAGTAATACACATTACAAAAAACTCTGTGGATGTGGAGAAAGGAACTCCTGCAGTGACTTATACATTATGGCTCCTATCATTTGTGCTTGTATTTTAGTCTGTATTTATAAAATGTTCTCTTTTTGGGTGACGGCGTTCAATTTTTTTTTGGTTTTCATTTTCTCTTTATGCTTTTTGAGACTGTTGAACAAATTCACTGACAGTCTGTGTCTGTAAAAGTGCATACAATACAAAACAGAGAGTCTTGTATGGGAGGCACACTGTCCATACCCCAGAGAAATGGACTTGACCCTTTTACCCTTCTGCTTATCTTAAACCCTTCCAAGAGCACATCGGGTCTATGAAGGTAAGCTCATTTTCTAGAAATGGCCAATCAAAAAAAAAAAAATGTAAATAATAATAGTATTATTTAGGCTTCTGCATTCTGCACTTTATTGCTATTTTCATTAAGTATGAATCATTCTTTAATTTTTGACATATAGTATCAGTTGTAACATTAACTGTCACCTGAATTAGAAGAATGCAATATGCTAATTTATACACAAAGCTAATGTAATAACATCTTTTCTGTGAATTATTTCACTAGAGAAGAACAGTACTGCCTATACACTAGTCAATCAAATATTGTTTGCCTCTTTGTTTGTGTATCTGTGCATTTAAATTTTGTTCAGCAAGTTGTCCACAGGGAGACGCTCATTCTCAGCAGAGCACATGGAAAAAGTTGCAAGGTCAGTACCAACATACTATGCTCAAATTGTAAAACAGTAAGCACAGAATTCCAGGCTCAGTATTAACATCACAAAATTGTTATCACTTGTGGTACCTTGAAATTATATGTATGTATGAGTTCTGTTCATTTTGTCAAATATTCACTGGCACAATATAATGAACTATAGGGTCATGTGTTTGAATATTCTGTCTATCGAATGCTCATTTTGTTGGATGTATGCTGTATCCTAATAGCTAAATGTGTTTGTGTGTGTGTGTCTGCAAATGTTTGTAGGTTAGAGTCAGATTAAGAGTTAGAGAAGGTGATAGGTGTAGTTTACGTGCCAGACTGTGTTTCTGTATATTTTAGGGTTAGGGTAAGGGTTAGGTAGGGGGACAGATGTAATGGTATATGTATGCGTTGGTGCATATGTGTGTTTCTGAGCCTGCCTTGTTGGTTGTAGTGTTACAGAAGCATTTTTAAAGTGGATTATGGGGTTAAGGTTAGGATTAGCACATATTACTAAAGTGGTGGGGGGGGGGGGTGAAACCCTGCCTAATCCAAACCCTACACTTTATAAAAAAAAAAAAAAAACTGTTATGACACTACCAATAATCTGAAATATTAGAGGGCAGTGTTGTGGAGGATAAAAATCATGAAAGGAAATTGCTAACTTTTGCAATTTTTAGTATGTTCAATGTTTTCAGTGTTCGATTGTGTGATTCTCCACCACTGTATTACGTTAAATTTTGTGATACAGTGATGAATCGCACTATAACTATATACATCTATATGTATATATATATATATATATGTATATATATATATATATATATATATATATATATATATATATATATATATATCTATACAAACACACACACACACACACACACACACACACACACACACACACACACGTAGATACACACATTATGAGGCAAAAAATATGATCAACATAGACTTCTGTGTTGCCAATTTAGTTCTATAACTAGTCTTTTTTTACATTAATAACGTATGATGTGGGAGCAGTTTTTTTGACAAATGCTACTATACTGCACGTATTTGGACTTAGTTTATGACCATTTTTGGTTTAGTGTCAGTTGATGAGTGGATAAAAGTGCCCAGCTTGCAGTTATCAGCATGACTGGCAAACCACATTTCTGGGATTTTGATTGGGATGTCTGCAATTTAAAAGGTAAACAGAAGAGGGCCCACCACCAATCCTGTGGTACTCCACTAGTTGCAATTTTATATTTAGAGATAGTAGTATCACGTCTTACAGTCTGGGATCTACTGGATAGACTCTGTAATCCAAAAGACAATGTTAGAGGTTTAAATTAGTACAGGTACAGTCCTGCCCTTCCTGCCCGGTTGCATCTCCTTTCCACTTGATAGCCCCTAAGCCAACTGCTCACCGCGTGGCACCCAGGCTACCATCGCTGAACGGAAGAACCCCCTCCATGTGCGAATGCACAGACCAGAGTGCAACTACAACTTGAAATTAGAACTGTAACACCCAAAGTAATTTAGGATAGCCCCTAAGCCAACTGCTCACCGCGTGGCACCCAGGCTACCATCGCTGAACGGAAGAACCCCCTCCATGTGCGAATGCACAGACCAGCGTGCAACTACAACTTGAAATTAGAACTGTAACACCCAAAGTAATTTAGGGTAAATCATATTTCCTAGCTTAACTGTGTAATCTGGAAGTGCTCCGTTGGCAGGAAACAGACTGTACCTTCTCTAGCAATCAGGCTTAATATCTGTTTTGCTAAGATTTTAGTCCAGTATAACAGCAAGCATTCACTTCTATTATTTGTCTGTTAAACCTATAACCAGTTACCTTTAAGACCCAGGGATACTCCTTGTGGTGTAATCCCCGCTCCGCTTCGCCCTCGCTTCGCTCGGGCTCGCTCCGCGCCCCACCCTGCCCCCTTATCCCACCTGCCCCCACTACCTCTACATTTATCTAGTCCCCCAGTCCATCCCACTTGCCACCCACCAATAACAACTCTCCCTCACTCTGACACTTCTCCCTCCCACTTTTTTGACTTTCTATATCCCTCCCACTTTTCTGACTTTCTATATTCTAAGGTTACTCTCCTAGTCCTCCCCCATCTACCTCTCTCTATTCTCCTCTCTATCACCTCCCCCTCTCAAATCCTGCCCATCTATTCTATCAAGGATATTCTCCTAGTCTTCACACCCATTAGCCTCTCACTATACCATGGATAAAAACTCTTTTTCTATTATCCCCATCATAGTAATTCTCCTTCTCACTCCATATCTATTAACCAGATATGAAACTCAAGCCCTCTCAGGAGTTCACCTCCCCAGGAGTCACACCTCCCTACACTCAAACCATCCCTCCAATCCTATCTCTCCCTCTCCCCACCCTACCAATAACACAGGCTCCAAGATAGTACATCTTATTCTCTGCCACCCTAAAGCAACCGCAACTAAAGCTGATCTTAAATTACTATTTAAGCTCCAAAAACTACTAGAACATCTGAAAAAATGTATCATAAAAGATGGCGATATCCACCCCAACCCAGGTCCTAGCACTGTCCCAAGCTCCAGCTCCTTGAAATCCGCCAGAAACCCTACTGGCTCCCTCCTTATGTTCCACCTTAATCTTAGAAGCATTAATAATAAGGTGCATAACCTACACGCTCTACTAGCTACCCATTCCCCCGACATCATGTGCCTATTGGAAACATGGCTAAAACCGAGCACTAAGGATGAAGAAATTATCCCACCTGGATATAATATTTTTAGGGCTGATCGGACAACTAGAAAGGGCGGGGGTATAGCTATCATGTTCAAGAACTCACTGAACATCATAAGGAACCCACTCCAACCTCCTAAAGTCTCTAACTTAGAACTGATTGCCCTAAAGCTATGCCTAAACAACCAAAAAAGTATCAATCTTGTAGTAATTTATATACCTCCAGGCAAGAACTTAGAAAACCTCGAGCTAACTCTCAGCTGGTTTGCCAACAACTATCCGCAAGAAACCATCATACTAGGAGACGTCAATATTAACTGGTTCCTCTGCTCTGAGCATACATATCCTCACCCCATCAACCTACATGATTTCTCCCAAAATATTCTATCGCCCACTAGAATTGGCAATGCTCAGCAAAAAGACAGTATCATTGACTGGATTCTTACTAATAAGGGCACAAATAGCTATATCACAGGGACCCTCCCCAATGACCTTAGTGACCACCTTATTACCTTTATCATTAAAAATAAATGTCCACCTACTAACCCCACCCCAACTAGACTGGTCAGGAATAAGAAGAAATTTGTTCCAGACAAATTTCTTGCTGAACTCAAATCTTGTAATTGGTCGATCCTAAAAACTCTGCCCCTAGATGAGAGTGTGTCATACTTTAATGATACATTCCTCAAGATACTTGACTCCCATGCTCCAAAGCGACTAATCAGGACTAAGGAACGCATCGCACCTTGGCTAACAAGAGATACCAAAACCAAAATGAAACTCCGAGACCAGGCCTGGAACAAATGGAGAGCTACTAAAACTCCCTTAGATCGCACCAAGTTTCAACAGCTTAGAAACTCAACAAAAGCAGCCATTACTACAGACAAAAAACAATATTTCTGTCACCTCGAGGATAAACATCAGCATAATCCCAAGAAATTTTGGGCTGGATTTAATAACCTCCTTCATCCAGGCAAATCTACCACCCCCACCCCTGAGAAATACATAGGACAAAATCCAGAAGTAATAGCCAATGCCTTTAACTATTTTTTTACCAAGACCATTCAGTCCCTAGCCAGTCAGCTCACCTCAGCTCCCTCACCTGTAACCTTAACTAAAGACCCTGCCCACCCCTCCTTTAATCTACAACAAACATCTACCTCCTTTATTCGTAAACTTTTGAAAAAACTAAAACCAACAACCCTAGCAGTTGACCAACTCCCAGCCGAATACTTACAAATAGCGTCTGATGTCATAGCATATCCCGTATCAATCTTAATCAACAGAACCATAACTGAAGCTACCATTCCCTCCATATGGAAAATCTCTTATATCATCCCTCTCCACAAAGGCGGGACCTCCACGGACACATCTAACTACAGACCCATAGCAATTCTGTCTCCACTAGCCAAAATTATGGAACGATGTGTTCACAAACAACTCATAAACCACCTTACCCTTAACAACCTCTTGTCTAATACCCAGCATGGTTTTCGTCCACATCATAGCACAAGCACTGCTCTTCTCTCCTTTGTTGACTCAGTCAACAACAACTGCAACAATAAATTAATATCCTCTGCTCTCTTTCTTGACTTATCGAAAGCCTTCGATATGGTCAATCACCAGCAGCTGCTCCATACCCTGGAAACCCTACAGCTTAACAATTCAACCATAAGTTGGTTTAAAGCTTACCTCTCTGGAAGAAAATAAGCTGTTCAGTGGCAAAGCAGGCTATCGGACTTACTCCCCAATAATATAGGTGTTCCCCAGGGCCCTATACTTGGTCCCCTTCTCTTCTCGGTCTTTATTAATGATCTTCACTCAGTCATACCCAAAGCCACCTGCATTCAATATGCAGACGACTCCACCCTGATCTGCTCTGACGTCTCTCTCACCAAACTCCAAGCCACAACCCAGAAATGTTTTACTATAGTAGAAAAATGGTTCTCCGAATTAAAACTCTTACTTAATCCTACTAAAACCAAGCTACTATTATTTTTCCCCACTGTAACTACCTCCCAAGGAAAAGAACAACTAAATGTCAACAACCCAACCTTCCAAGTGTCTTCTACCAATGGTACCATTATTGAACCGGTCTCCAACACCAAACTACTAGGTGTGACCATTGACCACAAACTAAAATTTGATACACCTGTCAGCCTGACCATCAAGTCTGTAAACAAGAAACTCGGGTCCATGTATAGAATAAAGAACTTCTTAACCTCACACACCAAACTAACTATCGCACGCACCCATCTCCTTTCCACCCTTCTATATGCCTCCCCGATACTCTCATTTCTCAAGAAGAGTGAGCTCACTAAACTTTCTACAGCCTATAACCATATAGCCAGATTTATAACGGGAATGCCTTATCAAACCCACCATTGCCTAAACCTAAAATCACTTGACTGGTTAGAATTGCCCAATATACTCAAACTCAACCAACTTGCTGAGGCATGTAAAATAATGAACCAACCAGACAAAACCCTCTCATTGAGCAAAATACTTACCCCCTACTCCAACCTCACTTGCCTCAGATCATCTAAAAGCCTCCAAGTGCAAACCATTAAATCTAACAACTCGGGAGGTGATGCTCTCTATGCCAATTCCATTGGAAAACTCTGGAACTTCCTCCCAAACAAACTAAGACTCTTGACCTCTCTAAATCAATTCAAAAATCACCTCAAAGAATTCCTTAAGTCCCACTGGCTATGCCCCTGTACTAAACCAGACTAACACCAAACGTCCAACACCTCCTAGCCTCTTCCCATCCTAAAATCATCCTCTTTCCCAGAAGGAAGCACATTGTAACCTTCTTAGATTAACTACAAAAGCCTCCACCTGTTTCTTAATGGAATTAAAGCCAATTTGTTTTTATGTCTTTATGTGAATAATATTTGCGCTTGCTTGCACCTGTAGTCAACAGAATGTATAGCCAATTGTTTATATGTCTTTATGTGTATAATACTTACTTTTGCTTGTATATGATATGCACCTTCTTTTTTTCTGACTATACTATGTATAATATCTACTTCTGCTTGTATATGATATGTACCTTTTTTTCTTCTGGAGCTTTCCTCCCCGGGCCTCTACTGAAAAAGGACATGTATCCAGCTAGACTAGCCCGGTCAACAAATGTAAAATAAATAAAATAAAATAAATAAAACTGTTTGCCTAATTTTTCAATCCCATCAATGAAGAGAGTGATACAGGCCTTGGCCAGATTGCGATAAGCAGTGAGCGCTGAGTGATCAGTGTCCACATCCTCTGTATTTTTTCCAAAGAAGCTTACTAGGTTCAGAAGTCAGTACTTGCCCTTCATACAACCAAATTAATTGTGGCCTGAATCACATCACTTGCTTTTGTCTGCATAGACGAGTCATGTTATGATGCATTCCATGACTTTGCATTAAGGGTAGTGAGGCTAATGGACCTTTAATTACCTGGGTCTGTAGAGGGGCCACCTGGTGTAGTACAGTCACTGTGGCTATTTTACAGGATCAGGCACAAATATTCTTGTTAGGCTAACATTTAACAGTTTAGATACATATTTGGAATTGATGAAAATGCAACCTGCTATGTTGTCTGGTCCCATGCAAGTATTATCTTTAGCCTTTGACTGGGATTCTAAAGCTTGTCCCAAAGCAATTTCATGGGGAATTACATTTTCAGGGATAGTGTGACAACATGTGTAGGTGGGTAAAAGCTTAATCATAAGCTCTGTGCTTTTAAAGTGCAGCCAAACAATCCACTTATGATGTGCTGATGACATCAGAAAAAGACCGAAACATGCCATTTACAGCTCATGGGTGTTGGCTTTACTGGCCTTACTGTAGCCATAAAGACCTAAAAAGTAAAAATTTAAAAACTGTGGACATTTAAGAGGCCATGTAGCTGAAACACTGGTATGTCCTTAAGTCTTAATCTGCATATAACACAAGGACAATTACTACAGGAGGTGTAATGTATTACTCAGTGAAGACTCTAGCTTGGTTTGGACTTTCTTGCATTTTTTTACTGAACCATTATTTAGCGGCCAGACATTATTTTGAAAAATCTAAAATTTTGTGAGGAACACACTAAAATATGACTATAAAGCAAAAATCAGACATATTAAAACATAATTAGGACCAGTTGGTAACATACTATAACCCCTAAACAGTCTCTGTCTTTCCCCTCTCTCACCTATACACACACACAGGCAAATACAGAAAGAAACAAAATGAAATACAATAAGAATCCTTACCTTCTTAAATAAGTATCATGTATAGTACTAGGGGAAAAAATAAATAATATACTTACTTAAAAAATACTTGCTCCTAGCTATTCAATAAAGTTCATAGAATGTTACTAGGCTAATGGGCTTGGGGCCTTTACAAACCTAGTCATTGCTAGGTAAACACCTTAAAAATTATATTAACCCCCACCTACTTTTTTTCCTTCTTTCATTTTTAATCAGGCTGTTTCAGTCACCTCAGTCAATAGTTCCTTACTGCTTAATACAGAAACCAGGTGAACTGCTTTCTAATCATCAGTTCTGTCTTCTTCTAAAGCTAAGAAGACCTGCTATTATGCCATAATAAGTGAAGTTATTTTTTAACTACACTTGCATGTTCCTGAAACTGCACATATGCATATTAGCATATGTGAATACTATAGTCCGACTATTAATTGGGGGTGGGGGAGGTTGTAGCCCAGCAGCCATTTCTGGGAATCTCCCATAGTTTGGGCAATTGTTTTTGAGGTGACAGTGTTTCATTCAAATACAGACACTCCTTCACAGTTACCCAAGAAACTAAACTAGCAATAGTCATTAAACTCCAATCTGCAGGGAGTGCTCTTATTACTGTTACTTCACTGAAACCATGTTTCAGAAAGTACACACATTTGGATATGTTTAAGTTGCAGGACAGCACTGGGTTCTTAAATCTTCCATTTTAGAATCCTAGCATTGAGTAGTGCCACCTAGATGTTGTCTACATTTGAGTTAACATTTGCTATGTTGGAATGTCAAGCAGGAGGATTTAGCCTAAAAAGATACTATGAGGGCACTTATGCTTTAGTCAGTATATAAAAGCTCTTGTATGAAAGATTTACACCATTCCTGGCAAAACAGGAAGTCTTATCTACCATCTCATCCCAGACTGGATCTGCTTAGAATGACACCAACTGATTAGTCAACTATTTAACCCAATTTTATAAACTTAGGTTCTAGGCATCATTCTTGGTGAAGGCAATATATTATTCAAGATCATAACACATGCATATTAAGTTTCCTTATGACTATCTGCAAGTCTTTCTGGGTGGAGCACCTCAGGTACTCCACTCCAGCATTGGACCCAATAGGTTGTAGTCATTATTTTCAAGTTTAAGGGACCTTAGGGCCCTTGTGACATCATGGATCCTGGCACTAGACAAGCAGCTTACAGTCACCCTGTTTTTGTCCATTCTGGTCAAAGCACAGTCTGTATGACTAACTATAGAGTCAACTGAATAATCAAAGTGAAAGCACCCACAACAACCAATAAATCCAAATGAGTGCAATGGGCTAAAATGAGAGAATGCAAAGCTATTATCTAACTCAGTTTATTTGACAGAAGTATGCTAGACACATACGCTAGACACATTAACGCTTTTAAAAAACAAACATGCGTTTTTGTCCTCAACATTCAGACTTCATCAGATACTCATTAATTAATAACAATTGCTTTTTATATATTAAAATTAAAAACAATCAACCAATAGTTTCTTTACAAACCATTTTAAATGGGCAAATCACCATTTTATTAGGGCTCATGAATATTCATATTCAGTATTCAGTATATACATATACATGATTCATTTCTATTCTATAGAGTCACCCATGATTAAAATATTTCCCTGTGTGGAAGCAGACATAGTGGGCCTTATGGACTTAGGCTGGATTTCTCCTTGGTCCTTGGTTGAGCTACATGAATTTGCAGTAAGTAGAGAGGGAGGGGTGTTGTGTTGCATGCTGGAAGCTAAGATTTTTCAGAGTATGTTCTAGGGGGCTTTGGCATTTTTTTATCAGCATACATTATGGACTTAGTGATGCATTGTGATTAATGTGGTATTGTGGAAGTGTGATGCATACCAACAATGGGCTGATGTGACAGGTTTGCCTCAATAATTTTAAATAGTTATATTTCTCACAAGTTTTACTCCTGATTGGTAGTTATTATTTAGTGGAATGACTAGCCATACCCTTTAGAATTAGTTGAGTTGTGGAATACACTTTTTATGATTTTGGCAGGCACATACTATTCAAAATGTACACTGTTGCTATTTTGTGATCTGTTAATTTTTTGTAGACATCATTAATTTCTTATTTACCATTATGCTGCTACATTTATTGTCATTAAATTCAAGGTGGTAGGTGTTGCACAGGGTACTTGTTTCTGTCATTTATTTGGTGTACTGTTTTATTTATTTATTCTTTTTTTTATTTTACATTTGTTAACTGGGAAAGTCCAACTGGATACATATCCATTTTCAGTGGAGGCCCGGGGAAAAAAGCTCCAGAAATACAAGAATAATTTCACAAATACAGTTAAAAATATAATGCCAACAGTTCAGATAACAATTAATACAAATACAGATTGCAGGAGATAATAAGCTGAGAGAAAATTAGGGAGTAAGTTTGGGTAGTAAGGTGTAGGGAGCAATATAATAACTGAGTAGAAATGCCAGAAGAAATGAGGAAGAGAAAAATATAAAGCAATGAGGATAATAGAGAGGTAGCCTGACAAGGGAGATTAACCTGGGCTAGAGCAGGAACATAGAAAAATATAAAGCAATGAGGATAATAGAGAGGTAGCCTGACAAGGGAGATTAACCTGGGCTAGAGCAGGAACATAGAAAAATGTAAAGCAACGAGCATAATAGAGAGGTAGCCTGAGGAGGGAGATTAACTAGGGTTAGAGCAGGAACATAGAAAAATATAAAGCAATTAGCATAATAGAGAGGTAGCCTGAGGAGGGAGATTAACCTGGGCTAGAGCAGGAACATAGAAAAATATAAAGCAATGAGGATAATAGAGAGGTAAAACAATTAAAACAGTGAAACCACAAAGGACACTCCACGGAGAATGGTGAATTGACCACTTTATTACCAAAGAAAAAACGACTTAGCGCTTTCACCAGTACAACTGGCTTCTTCAGAGTCTGAACCTTTGTGGTTTCACTGTTTTAATTGTTTTACGTTTTGTGCCCCGAGTGGGTTTTTTTGTGGTTGCTTATAATAGAGAGGTAGCCTGAGGAGGGAGATTAACCTGGGCTAGAGCAGGAACATAGAAAAATATAAAGCAATGAGCATAATAGAGAGGTAGCCTGAGGAGGGAGCTTAACCTGGGCTAGAGCAGGAACATAGAAAAATGTAAAGCAATGAGCATAATAGAGAGGTAGCCTGAGGAGGGAGAGTAACCTGGGCTAGAGCAGGAACATAGAAAAATGTAAAGCAATGAGCATAATAGAGAGGTAGCCTGAGGAGGGAGAGTAACCTGGGCTAGAGCAGGAACATAGAAAAATGTAAAGCAATGAGCATAATAGAGAGGTAGCCTGAGGAGGGAGATTAACCTGGGCTAAAGAAGGAACATAGCCACTGGTTGGTGAAATCAGTTTTTGCTGCAATCTTATTTGTTAGAGAGGGTTTGAGGGTTAAGTGAGGAGGAAGTGAGTTCCAAGTGTTTGCTATGTAATTGGAGAATACTGAGTCACCAGTGTGACTGCAGGATTTAGAGGTTTTTACCATTAATTTATCAATAGATCTCAGTGGTCTGGTACTGATGTAAGGGGTAATTAAGGGTTGTATACCCAGAACTCTGTCTGGTTGGTTAAGTATTCTATGGGCCATTGTAAACTGATTGTTAAGTAGTAGGTTGGGGAACTTAAGCCATTTTAGTAGTTTTAGATTTTAACAGTGATGTGTACAATAGGTAGCCCCTGTAACAAATCTAGCGATATGGTTGTAGCAGACAGTTAATTTATTTAGTTCGGTTTTAGAGAGGTTAGTGAGAATGGGGAAGGCATACAGGAGAGTGGAAAGTATGTGGGTGCGTGCTGTGTTGGTTCTGGCCAAAGGGGTTAAGAAAGCTTTGTTTCTGTATAGTGAACCCAGTTTTTATTTTTTTTTAATTATTTGGTTAACATGAAGGTCAAATTTCAGACTATTCTCAATTAGTACCCCAAGTGGTTTGGTGTGGCTATCAGGGGATATAATGCTACCATTGTTAAATGTGATTCTGAAGATGACCTGAGGGTAGCAATGGGTTGGGGAGAACAGCAATAACTTGGTTTTGTTAGCATTTAGTTATAGATGTCTGCTTTCGATTAAGTTAAATGTTTTCTGGGTCTGGAACTGGAGTTCTGGAAGGGAGTTGGCTGAGCAGAGCAAAGTAGAGTTGTCTGCGTATTGTATACAGGTAGCTTCAGGGGTGGCTGACTGTAGATCATTAACAAAGACTGAGAATAATAGAGGACCTAATATGGAGCCTTGTGGAACTCCTAATGAAACAGGTAGAAGGGTGGAGAGTCTACCTTGACAGATCACTGCCTGATTTCTACCTTGACGGTAATGTTGAAACCAGTTGATAGAATGATTATGTAAGGAAAGTTTATGAAGAGAGAGTATTAGCTTGTTATGATTGACCATATCAAAAGCTTTAGAAAGGTCTAAAAAAGAGAGCCAATGAGATTTTACCTTTGTTCTTATTCTGGTTGATGGTGTCTGTGAATGATAACAGTGCTGTTGTGGTGCTATGATAGGGTCTAAAGCCATGTTGTAAGTTTGTGAGAAGTTTGTTCTGGATTAGGTAGTGCACAAGCTGGCTATGAATACAGTGTTCCATGATTATGGCTAATGGTGAGAGGATGGCTATGGGCCTATTGTTGGATAACTCTAAAGTTTCCACCTTTATGCAGAGGTATGACATGTGCTACCTTCCAAATGCTGGGAATGGTGGCTTCAGTGATTGTCCTATTTATTAGGATTGAGATAGGGATAGCAATGACATCAGCTGCCAATTGTAAGTATTCAGCTGGGAGCCGTCAGCAGCAAGGGTAGTTGGTTTAATTTTAGTCAAGAGTTTTCTAATGTAGCTAGTGGGGACAGGTTGTAAGCTAAAGGTCTTCTCGTCATTGGTGACATTTAGTTCCAGACCATCAGTAGAGGTGTCTGTTTGCTGTTTGGCTAGAGTGAGTATGGTATCAGAAAAGAAGTTATTGAACATATCTGGTATATTGACAGTGCTAGTCCTGGCCGGAGAAGAGGGGGTTGGTGTGGTAACATTGCCAGGCATTAATATTTTATTTATACCTGCCAAAACGTTTGTGGTTGATTTTGATGCTTAGTTAGTAGGTTATGGAAGTAATCGCTTTTGTCTTTTAGAATAGCTGTTTTTGAGTCATTCCTAAGATGCCTGTAGTAGAGCTGGTCAGATACAGATTTTGTGGTTCTGCATTTGGACCAGGCTGAGGTTCTTTCAGAAATCTTTATTTTGGTACTTTTAGTAAGCCAAGGTGCTGTTTTAGGTTTAGCTCTGGAAGTACGTGGGAGTGCATGTGAGTCTAGGATAGAGAAAAAGGTGGAATCAAAGTAGTTTACGGCTTTATCTAAAGGCAAATGGTGGAGTATGGTCCAGTTACAATGAATTAGATCAGATTGGAAGCTGTAGGGATTGAAATTATTTTTATTCTTGATTGTCTGATAAATGGGCTGATGGATTTTATTAGTTTTGGTTTTTATGATAAAGATGGGGAGGTGATCACTTAAGTCATCTGGGAGGGTTCCCGAGATATAGTTCTCAGGTTGTTGGTTAGTGAGTATCCAGTCTAGGACACTTCCTTTGTTACTCTTTTTATTGAATCTAGTGGAAGATTTTATTAGTTGGGAGAATCCATATAGGTTAATGTGGATGGTTTGGGTTTGTGAGGAACATAGGTTCCAGTCTATGTTAAAATCCCCTAGAATAATAGTTTCTTGGGGATTAGCATCAGATAGTCCATTGAGAATATATTCTAAGGTACCTATATTGTTACCTGGGGGAGTGTTTCCACAGACAATATTGATATGTTTTCTATTGTTAATTTTAATTTTGGCAGTTAAGATCCCTGCATTATTGTATGTGGGAAGGTCAGGGGCTACTTTGATCATTTCAAGGGTGTTTTAATATACTGTGCCATTGTCTGTTGAATAAACTTGCACACGGGCTTATGAAGTTGTTAACAAGTTGCTTTCTGTGGTCCAGTGGCCCAGCATTTGATTTTCTCAGCCTTCTTTGCCTAATTGTGTGACTGAGTAAGTTGCTTAACCAGACAATGCTTCCATGCCAAGTCTGTAAAGGTTCATAGGTTCATAGTAGGCTATCTGTCCTAGGGCATTTATAAGCCTAGCCAGAATGTGTTTGGCTTTTCGCCACCCATTTTAAATTAATTTTGCTATGCAAAAGCTACTACAGAAGTATCTGTTGATTGAGTTCCTTTTGGTTGTATTTAGGACTGCTGCTCTCTGATTTTTCTTGTTTTGTTTCTTTGCCGGCTTTTCTCCAGTTTAATTTTGCTATGCCATTTTTTGAGGTTAGTATACTGTGCCTAAGATCTCCCATCCACTCATCAAGATTCCTCTTGAAGAGAGTCAGTGAGGGACTCTGCCTAACCTGGACTGGGATTTTATTCCAGAGTGAAGGGAGCCTCTGGGTTATGAATCTGTCCCTCCAGCATGTCCTATTTATTTCAGTGCTGAGGTTCAAGTCTCTCGAGCGCGTAGCTCGATGGGATTTGGATTTTCTGAGGTGCAGCATGTCCATTAATTCCGGGTTGGACATGGCTTTATACGTCAGGCACAGATCGCCTCTGAACAGGTGGTATGCCACTCAGTAGAGCTGGAGTTTCTTTAACCGGGCAGCATATGGCATCTGTTTGAGCCCTTTGATCCTCTTGGTGAGGTACTTTTGGGGTCTTTCCAGTTGCTGCAGGTGTCTGGTAAGGTACATCCCAAAAGGGGCATTGTACTCAATTATGGGCCTGATGAGGGATGAGTAAAGAGGCACAATGACCTCCCCTGATCTAGATGTGAATCCCTTCATGATTAGGTGGGCTATATAAAATGTTTTTCCTAACCACTTTGGCCATGTGGTTGTCAAATGAGAGATTGCTATCAACTTGGGTCCCCAGGTCCCTAATTACTTCTTCTGTACTTAATGGATTACCACCTATGTGGTAATTTGTGGGCACTTTGCTTTTGCCAAAGGGGATGACTATACACTTTTTGGCATTTAGCTTGAGGCCATGGCTTTGGCACCAGTTGTCTGTTTCTATGAGGCCCTTTTGGAGGATGCTTGTGTCGGCTGGAGAGTCGATTATGGCGCCCAGTTTGCAGTCATCTGCGAACTTGGTCAGCCACAGTCCTTCCGTGTTGGCCTGTACCTCCGAGAAATATATACCGAACAAGAGAGGTCCCAGGACTGAGCCTTGTGGGACGCCACTTGTAACTGGTTTGGAGTCTGACATGGCTCCAGCAATTCTAACCATGTGGGTTCTGTCCTTGAGCCAGTTTGCAACCCATCTAGTGACATAGGGGTTTATATTTAAGCTGGTGAGCTTATTTATAATGCCCAAGTGGGGTATTGAATCAAACTTTTTTGCGAAGTCCAGGTAGGCTGTGTGGACCACCTTCCCCTCATCAATGGCCTTGGTGACTGTTTCAAAGAAATAAACCAGGTTTAAGAGGCAGGATCTGCCCTTACCAAAGCTGAACTGGGTAGGATCCAGTGTCTGTAGGTCCCCAATATCTTTATTTATGAGGTCCATGATGATCCTTTCCATAGCTTTGCAGACCAAGCTAGTCAGGCTTATGGGGCGATAGTTTCCAGGATCCGTTGAGGCACCACCTTTGTGGAGAGGGACCACAGTTGCTGTACGCCACTCTTTGGGTACATATCCTGTAGTAAGGCTGAGATTGAACAGTAGATTTATGTTTGGGTTTAGCTCTTCTTGGAGTTCATGTAGGACGCAGCCCAGGACACCGTCTGGTCCCATTGATGCTATGTTTTTTGCTTTGAAGAGGGCGGCTCTTACCTGAGCATCTGAGATGTCAAGGGGGCAGCACACTGCTGGGATAGATATTTGCCCTTTTGGTGGGGAGTTTGCGCTGAACCTGTCAGCTAGGATGTTGGCAATGTCTGTGGGTTTGGTGTATTTTTTGTCATTTTGGACTAATTCTGAGCATATCTGGGAATTACCACCCAGGTTCCTAACATAACTAAAGAAAGCCTTGTGATTATCCTTAGTGTCCTGTGCAATTTTTCTCTCGAAGCTGGCCTTAGACGATTTTATGAGTGCCTGTAGTTTTTTGCTAATACTGATCAGAGATGCCTTCCCTTTTTGGAATTTTGCTCTATCATTTAGTAGCTTCCTCCTTCTATTGTACAGTTTGTTTATGGCTGGGGTCCACCAGACAGGACGTCTGCCTTTGGAGTATTGGGTCTTGGTTTTATTTGGGATCGCATGATCCATGCATTCCTGAAGGTGTTCATAGAATGCATTTATAAAGGATTCTGCGGTTTGGGCCGTATTTTCCACAGGCCCGGGGGCTTTGAAGGATTCCACCTCGGTTTTGAGGAGTGTGAAATTTGCTTTAGAGAAGTTTTTCACTGTGGTTTTCTGGGCAGGGGGTGGTGTTGGGATGTGAATATCCAGTGAGATTAGTTTATGGTCTGATCTTACCAGTGAGGGCTACACTTCTGGTCTGGAGCATAGAGTCCCCATGTTGGTGATGATCAGGTCCAGTATGTTTTCCTCTCTTGTGGGAGTGGTAACAGGTTGTTCCATAGCATTTGAGTTTATAAATTCTAGGAACCTTTGGGCTCGGGTGTTGGAGCAAGAGTAATGCTCCCAGTCTATGTTTGGGTAGTTGAAGTCACCCAATATAATGGTGTTTGGAGAGACCTTCATATTTTCCAGTGTTCTCAGGAAGGCCGAGTGGGGTTCCTGGGTTAGGGAGGGTGGTCTGTAGCAGGCTATAAACTGGAAGGCAGTTTTACCCACTGTTAGTTGCACATGGATAGTCTCTGATGCTTCATGCTGTGCCACCAACCTGGAGGTGTGGGTATCTTTGATGAATATTGATACTCCCCCTCCTTTTGTGGGTCAGTCCAAGTTTTGGGGATGAAAAGCATGGCATGAGGTATAACCTGGTAGTGCTGTGGTGCTCTCGGGAGCCTTGAACCAGGTTTCTGTTATTGCACAGATATCGATGTTCTCCATGCTAAGGAGAGTTTCAAGTGCATGCATCTTGAGGTTTAGACTTCTGGCGCTGAGTAGCATTACTCTTAGTTTCTTATCCCTTGTCTCTTGTCCCTTATCTCATGGAAATGAGTGCCTATCCTGTAAACAAATGCAATTAAAATAAGCTATGTTACAGCATGTTTGGTTTTCAAAGCTGATTTCACACTTTTATATATGACAAGAATAGTCTAAAAAGGTAAGCATCCTAGTACCAAACCCTGTGGTACACTACTGTTAACACCTCCACCTGGATGAGCGGGTAACTATCTTGTTGCATCATATTGCTAAAACAATGTGTTACAGATTAAATGCTCTAGAGACTGACATTTGCTACATATATTGACACTGTATAACATTGTATTACTACTTAATGCCTTGTAATAATCCTGTAACATTGCTGTCTAATGCTAATTTATTATGAAACTTGTATAATATGTTGGAGATTTTCTCCCCGGGCCTCCGCTGAAAATGGGCTCTTCAGCTCAGTCAGACAATCCTAAAATAAAATAAATAAATAGATAACATTTGTTACATTTCTTTTTTATCAGCTATTGTATTTTGGGCAATGGTGTCACATATGTTATTAAGGTTAAGATAAACAGATGGACTGACAGTCCTTCAAAAGTGCTGCTGTTCCATCCGCAAATAATACCACAGGATTCGAATGGCAAGAGAATGGCAAAATATTCTGTAGTTATGCTGAGTGGTCTGCCACTCACCCTGCATTACTCATGGCAGCCATGCTTCACTCTAAATCACCCATCCGGGGGAAGCACCAGTATCTGCTGCTGAAATTTATACTGGTCAATATAAACCTAGAGTGAAAAAATCTAATTCATAGCATACCTGAATGGAGAAGGGCATTTATTGACATCAAGCTCTGTGCCTCTGCCTACACCTCAGAAGGATATTACATGGCATAGAAGCTAAGTACTCAAGTGCCAACCATAACAGTTGTGTCAGTGAGGCAACCATGAGGAGCATTCTGTGCCCTTTCCTGTTTCCCATATATGAGGCACAGTCAAAATCTACGCTTACCAGTGGATAGGGAACAAGTGATCTGCATCTCAAAAGAAGCCTTCCTATGTGAATGCATGCATCCTTGTATCAACATTGATGGCTACTGCACAGCAGCTTGGTGAATAAGTGTTCACACCAGTATAGCATTGTACTACCCTGCCACCTTTCAAGGGATTGTAACACTGGGCAGCTCATTCTGCCCTCTTTATCACAGGATAGGCATGGCCACCCCCCCACACTACCTCCAAGAGGCACCCAAGCTATTAATTGAACTTGGGTCACTTAGGATAAAATTAGAACTATGCCAATGTAGGTTATTATGCTTTTGCTTTTGCTGTTAGGGCTTCCACTGCTGACATCTTATACTTCCTTACAGACTCTGATGAAAAGAACTCCACTGCTGCAGAATGGAAGATTATGTCATAATCTGGCCTAATACATTTGACTGAAAACTCTTTCTTGTATTTTGTAATAAAGGCAACCCACTTCAAAAGCAATGAACAATTTCACAGAAAGCAATGTACATCTCTCTGCAGCTGAAGAAACGTTGTTCACTGAACATGAAATTCTAATGTAGGCCATATCTAAAGCTTCTCACTGCTTGATATCAAGCACACATTCTGAAAGAGTCTTAATGCAGCTAGCCAAATAGATAGCGAAATAAATCTACAAATTTCCACACAAGAAAAGATGACATCCTGATTAGAGGCAAATGTTTTTCTGAAAATGCTCTGGAATGCAAAATGTATGTAGGCTGTTTGAGGTGTTAAATTCTATATCGCACAGGTGTTAGTTAAAAGAATAGTTGGGGGTGGTGTGGCCAAGATGCTGACAGGCTACTATCACAGTTATCTTGCTCTGCTACTCTATTTCTATTTTTGAGAGAAAATTTTATTTTTATAATACCCAAACCGATTTTTGAACAAAAACAGTTACCTGATACTACATGGAAGAATATTATCTAAAAAATGTCTAAATATTCAGATTTTTTCATCTAAAATTATTCATTTGAAAGGTCTGTACCAGTAGCTGTGAATGAGTCATTCCAAGACAATATCTCAGGACTTGCCTTTAAAGAAAGAACTCCAATCTGTCCTTTCTAACATACAAGAACTTTCATTAAAAATGGACAGAATGGATAACAAACATGACAGCTTTAAAGAAAAATGTACCAGACAGATGGAACAGATACACAAGAATTTAAAATGACAGAAAACTCAGATATCTGGAATGGAATATGCCGTTAATGACACAGAAGGCAGAGTATCTGAAGATGAAAACAACATTGAATTTCTAGTGCTACAGAATGCCTTATTACCAAACAAAATAGATGACTTGGAAAACAGATCCAGGAGAAATAACATTCATATATTTGGACTGCCTGAAAAAAATAGGAGGAGAAAATATGGTCAACTTTCTTACTGCCTGGTTTCCTAAGACTCGGAATTTATCTGAAGCTATGGCATATGGTATAGAAAGAGCACACAGGTCTCTAGTTTCTACTTCCTGAAAAACTAACTCTTCACCAAGATCAGTTATTCCTAAGTTCTTCTCATCTCAAGAAAAGGAGCTAATACTTAAAACAGCCTGGTCCAAATCTTGTATTAAAATGTAAGCTAATAAGATCTGATAATGACTACTCCAATGCTGTGATGACCAAAAGGAAATGTTTTTTGCCTCTTATAAAAGAACTTAAGAAATGACAGTTTAAGGTTCATTTGATCTTTCATGCCATGCTCAAAATATTCCTTCCAGATGAAATTAGACACTTTGAAGACCCAGACTCTACATTGTCATTTTTAAAAACAAAGAAAAAAAATTCTTGCCCAAACTGAAGGTATGGACTGGAATGATAGTACTTTGAAGAGACAAGCAGAATTAAATACCCGGGAATCCAATTAAAAGAAAAAGAATCTGAAAGACAAATGACTCAGCTTTAGTATTGATGTTAACTGTTTTAGTAACAAAAGTCTTTCCATGACAAAGTTTTCCAATTCAGCTTCTGGAGATATAGGTGAAAGAATGGAAACAAGGATTCACTTCTCTATAAGGTAAATAAATGTAATTTTTTCTTTTCGTATATGTATTGCTAAGTTTATATTCTATGTTTTATTTTCCATATTAAATATATGCTTGGATGTGCTTTCTCTAAGCGATATCAGACTGTTATGCTCTTTATGAGCACGTTTTTTACTATTATAGTGGTAAAATGTAGTATCCATAAAGCTGTTATCTTTTTTCCTATTTTTTCTTTCTTTCTTTTTTTTTGTATATTCTTATCTGTGATGTTTGGTGCCAGTTTATTCATTGGGGAGGGGTTAGGAGAAGAGAAATACTATAGTGAAGACAATTTCTATGTTTTAACACTGGGGTTTCACTTTGAAACCTGTCAGTTATTCTTTTGTTCTGCCCTCACCTGCTAGGATAGATATACAAAAGGAGTAAAGAAAGAAAGAGTGTACCAAGTAGTTGTAACAAAAAACAAAATGATAACATGACGTGTTACAGCATAGGTACTTAAATAGCAAGGAGCAGGTTGGTTCTAAGTAAGCAATAATACACAATAGGGTGTGTGTTATTGTGGAAATACGGCAGAGGGCCTCTACACCCCTGGTAGTACCTTATTTCCACAATAACACAAACCCTGGGAGGGCATTATTGCATTTAGAGAATGGGCTATCGGTAAAATTGTTGTGTTTTACGTATTATTTTTATTGCTATTTTTTTATATATTTTTGATGTAAAATAGTTCCTTCACCTAATGTTTCAAACTTGATGTAGTATATGTTAATGGTGTTGGATGAAGCATTTTACATGTAAAATATAGCACTTTAAAAACATATCCAGGTATTTATTTTTTGGTGCTTTACTCCTAAGATGTTTGGGTTATTGGCAGTCATTGCAGATTGAAGTTATTAAATAATGGCATACATTTGAATTTTAGAGTTTTATTTTATTCAGAAAATTTATGTTAACAGACATCCTTTATTTAAGTAAGTTTGTAATCTTATAAGAGCAATAATTAAAATCCCTTTTGATTTTTGAGCCATTGTCCCTCCTTTATTTTAGGCTTTATCTAGATTTCTTCAGCTAAAAGGTCCAGAGGTATACAACTTTCTTTACTGTTGTTGTTGGCAGTAGTCCAGCTGACTCACTCTGTCTCTCTGTCTCTGTCTCTCTCTGTCTCTCTCTCACACACAAGCATACCTCTGCTTCAGAAAATGCATGCTAACTCAAATCCCAATATTCAAGTAACATATGTTCTTATTTTGAGCGTTTGTCCCCCTCTTTATTTAGGCTTATCCAGTTATTTTCAGCTAAGAGTCGAGAGCATGCCTCTCAACTATCCAGATTTTTGCAGAATATCCAGATTTTTGGCTCATATGTTAGATCCATTCCTCATAAAATTTGTAGTGTTCTATGAAATCACTGGGTATTAAATCCATTAAGTAATGATAGACATTTGAGTTTCAGACTTCATATCCTTCAGAAAATACATACTAATGGAAACACTGTTATTCTAGCAACTAAGTTTATAGCAATATTTAAAATCCATCGCTATATTTGGTCCCTTGTTTCCCTATTATTTATGGCTCTGTCCAGATTTTTTGTGCTGAGAGGTTGGGAGGTATGAGAGGTAAGCAAATCTCTTATGTGATACTGCTTCTGCCAGGGATAACCCAATCGTTCTCACTCTTCACTTTCTCTCTCTCTCTCTCTGTCTCTCTCACACACACACACACACACACACACACACACACACACACACACACACACACACACACACACACACACACACACACAGTCTCTTCTGCTTTCATGCATACATTCACTCATATAGGCAGACAGCAATGTTCATAGGTTCATAGGTAGGTACTAGGCTATTGGCCCTAGGGCCTATACAAGCCTAGCCAAAAATGTACCCTGGCTTTCGCCAACCAAGAAAATTATTTTCCTGTGCCCCTGTCAAGCAGAACCACAGAAGTGATCCCTGGGGTGAATTTCCTATTACCCATCCATTAATCAAGATTTTTCTTGAAGAGTGCTAATGAGGAGCTCTGTTTGACATAGATAGGTAGTCTGTTCCAGAGTATGGGAAGTCTCTGTGACAGGAATCTATCCCTCCAGCATGTTCTGTTTATTGTGGTGACAAGGTTTAGGTCCCTAGAGCATGTAGTTCGGAGGGATTGGGATTTCTTTAAGTGGAGCATGTCCAACAGCTCTGGGTTTGACATAGCTTTGTATGTTAGGCAGAGATAGCCTCTGAGTAGGCGATATGCGACAGAGTAAAGCTGGAGTTTTTTGAGACGGTCTGCGTAAGGCATCTGATTGAGGCCAGTAATCCTCTTTGTGAGGTATTTTTGCGGCCTTTCCAGTTGTTGTAGATGTCTTGTGAGGTACATACCAAAAGGGGCATTGTACTCTATAATGGGTCTAATGAGTGATGAGTAGAGGGGAACAATGACCTCTTTTTTTCTGGATGAGAAACCTTTTGTGATGAGGTGTGTCACGTAGAAGGATTTCCTGACCACTTTGGTGATGTGATTATCAGAGGAGAGACTACTGTCCACTTTCGGTGTTAAGTAGACTACCGCCTATGTGGTAATTCATGGGTACAGAATTTTTACCAAAGGGGATGACTGCACTTTTTGGCATTGAGCTTGAGACCATGTCTTTGACACCAGGCATCTGTCTCAGTGAGGCCCTTTTGTAGGATGTCCACATCATTAGGAGTTTCAATTATGGCTCCTAGTTTGCAGTCATCTGTGAATTTAGTTAGCCAAAGACCTTCTGTGTTAGCCTGTACTTCAGAGAAGTAGATACCAAACAGGAGAGGACCCAGGATTGAACCCTGTGATACTCCACTTTTCATTGGTCTGAAGTCTGATTTGGAGTCTGCTACTTTCACAGTGTGGGTTCTTTCAGTAAGCCAGTTGGCAACCCATCTTGTGACATAGGGATTTATACCTAGTTTAGTGAGTTTATCTATAATTCCAGAGTGGGGGATGGTGTTGAATGCCTTGGCTAGATCTAGATAGGCTGTGTGAACCACCTTACCCTCATCCATGGCCTTGGTGACTACTTCAAAGAAGTATATCAGGTTTAGCAGACATGATTTGCCTTTTACAAACCCAAACTCTGTGAGGTCCAGGGTTTGGAGATCTCCAATGTCTTTGTTTATGAGTTCCATGATGATACGTTCCACGGCCTTGCAGACTTGGCTCGTCAGGCTAATGGGGCAGTAGTATCCAGGGTCTGTTGTGCCCCCCCCCCTTTGTGGAGTGGGATAACTGTCACGGTGCGCCATTCAATGGGCACAAAGCCTGAGGTGAGGCTATGCTTGAACATGGTACTTAGGTGGGGTGCCAGTTCATTCTATAGTTCATGTAGAAGGCAGCTGGGATGTTGTCCGGTCCCATGGGTGCTGTGTTCTTTGCTTTGGAGAGTGAAGTTTTTACCTGTGCAGCCGTGATTTCAGGAACTTTGCATTCTTCCGGTATAAAGATGGGCCCTTTAGCGGGTGAGAAGGGGGTAAAGTTAGCACTGAACCTATCTGCTTGGATGTTGGCAATATCAGTTGGTTCTGTATATTTAGTGTCATTGTGCTGTAACTCAGAGCAGATCTGAGTGTCGCCATTGAAATTTTTAACATAGCTATAGAATGCTTTGTGGTTGTCTTTAGAATCAGTGGCAATTTTGTTTTCATAACTATACATACACACACACACACACACACACACACACACACACACACACACACACACACACGCACACACACACATTTTTTCTGATTCATTTATTTTCGATCTCTCTCTCTTACTCTCATACATGCATACACTCTCACATGCAGACATAAACGCACACTGTGTGTGTTTGTGTTAGAAATACTGCGCAAAATGTTGTTTTAAGCTTGATTTTAACAAACAAATTAAGTGCAAAATAATAAGAAGGTGTTAATTAACTTGCACTCTGTGTTACATTTACCTCAAAATTACTATTTTAGCACTTGTAAACCTGTATTTCTCTTTTTAAATTATATAATACATTTTATAGTATTGTGGCACCATACACAATATAAAATTCATTTCTTGAATTCAACTTTTATCCTGAGATATTATATTATTCATTTAAAGAAGGGGGATAATCTTGTTTATCTCTGTTGATGTCAGCCTCTTGCTTGGATCACTTATTCTGCATATGTGGGCAACAGATATGTGTATGTTTATGACAATGGTTATGGCGATGATCTGTGCTGATTTCAGTGTGGATGTGCTTTTTGAGCAAGAAGTGAGGACCTGAAATACATGACAATATTACAAGCTCATGCTCTGAAACATAATTGAAAGTCTGATGTATAGTAAAGGAGGGCCTAATATGAAAGTAAGATGAAAGTAATAGCATGTTTTCTACAGGGACTAATATGAAAGTAATAGCATATTTTCTACAAAGTCATATAAAATTACACAGTCATTTTGATAAGCTGGGAATTTATGTGTCTCTTAAAAAGATTGTAGTGGGTACCTTGCCAACCATATGTTATCCTTCAGTATACATATAATTCTTGGAACATATTATTAGTTATTTTAGATATCACAGTTACTCTTCTACCATTTTATATCTCATAGCATGTTCTAGTGAATATGATATCTTATTTATAGGAGAGACACATTTTTAAAGATAATTTTATATGTAAGTCCTCACAAGCAAAGAGTTTTTTTGGAAAATGTTATTTGTCCTTTGAACTATCATATGCGTCTGCCATAATATCTAAGCATGTACAGTCTTGTAGTCAAAACTGAGTTTAAATAGTTAACTGGTTAGTCACGTTATCAATAATGTATACTAGCATATTAGTAATATAGCATGATTGTTATAAACAATGTTATATGTATTGACCTTTATCTGTGTTAATTTCTTTTTTTCTCAGAACTGAAATAAATGATCGGATATATTATAATACTATATAGGTTCTTATAAACAGAATAAAACCAAATGACTACACAATCTGCTATACTTTAAAGTTTATAAGTTTTATAGCAAGCAAATGTGTATATCTAATCTATATATATATATATATATATATATATATATATATGGGTCTATATGACTTGGTCGACAGTTCATATGATCGACTGTTTATTTGGTCGACAGTTCATTTGATCGACAAGCATTTGCCCCCTTCCCCAATGTTGTGTGACCCTGGAGTTGATATATATAGTTAGGGGGTGTGTGGGGGGCACATCCCCCCCCACATTGGGGGGTGGGGGGGTGAAGCCCCCCACCTAAAATGCTTGTCTATCAAATGAACTGTCGACCAAATGAACAGTCGATCATATGAACTGTCGACCAAGTCATATAGACCCATATATATATATATATATATATATATATATATATATATATATATATATATATATATACTAACTACTTTTAATTTTGTTAAATAAGTTAGACCTTTCATATATCATAACTTTAGAAGTAATAGAGTGATACTAGATACTTATTTGTGGGTAGGTGGTAGTGTTTGAATGTGATTGCTATTCAAACCAGGAGTTTTAAACTCCATTGGGGGGCATGGGAAAGGATACTGCATATATAGAAGTTTACAAATTAATTTTTTTTTGTGTCTATTATTCTTGATAGAAAGTTTACAGTTAACAATCTCAATTGTCTTATACTTATGTCTATGAGTAAGCAGTTCACTACATATAATACTAGTTTTTAATATCATATTATTTAGAAATGTGGGAGGGTATTATATTTAATACTTATTTATTTTTTCCTATTTCAGTAGTATGACCAACTTGAAGTGAATATCATTTAATGCCTGTGGATGAAATAATGGTTGTAAAAGGGTAATTTATACAAAATTTAAAAAAAAATATTTAATTTCCAATTTATCTTTTTACAGGAAACACATTTAAAAAAAGATGATTTTGACAGACATAATACTAAAGACTATTCTGTATTGACTAACTCTCATTATAAACAAAAGAGAAGAGGGGGTAGCTATTTTATGGAAGCATTCTTTGCCTCTACCTAAAGTCCTGAATACATTTAGTGATGAAAACGACATGTTTTGTTCAGTGACTTTAGAGATTCCAAGGAAACTATGCACTTTTATTAATACCTATTAGATACCTGGATTGGGAATACAAACAATTAAACAACAGTTGAGGGAAATAATATGAATATCAAAGGGAGAAATTATTTTTGCAGTTGACTTTAATTGTATTTTATCTGACAAGGATACCATCACTAGCTGTAAAAGGAAGGAATCTGACTCTGTCAAGGCAACTGACATATAATATGTGAGACATAAATGAGTTTTCAGTACCAGAGTCACTCTTCTTTGCACTTTTCTCACACAGGCATGGGACACAATCAGTGATAGAGTATATGTTTCAAATGAGATCACTAGTAGAATTATTAATGTTAACATAGTCTCTTGCCCACTGTTGGATCGCAACAGGATAACATTTGAAGTTATATTGAATTATAGTAATAACATCCCAAATGAAAATGATTCCTGGATATATAACCAATATGAAAGACTAAAAAGTTATTTAATAAAGAAAGTCAAACTTTTATTGAAATTAATCATACAGGTAACACCTCAGAGATTTTTGTATGGTACTCTTTAAAAGCATACCTTTTTGGCAAAATTGCAAGTTGGTATGAACAAAAAAGTAACACCGGGACAAATAATTGATAGATTTACAAGAGAAAATTGATAATTTAACATTAGGCAGTCAAAAAGGAAATAATAACAGAAGAAATAAATAGCTTAAACAGTAAATATTTAGAAATTCTACAACATAAAGCTATGATACATTTACAAAAGACTGAAGTAACTAATTATTCCATAAATCCTAAATCCATGCATAAATTGGATACTAGAACAAAAATGATTATTAAATCTAATCAGATCAAAGAATTATACTCCTCTAGTAGTAAAAAGAAGATTACTGAAATAGAAGATATTTTGGATGTTTTCAGGTCTAATTTTAATAAGATTAATCAACACAAGCCAACAGTGGATACACAAGATCTAATTAAAACATTTATAAAAAAAATTGAAAATAGACTGTCAGAGGATCAAATAAAAATGGCTGATAAGCTTATATCAATGTCTGAACTCAAAATTCAAATTACTAAATTAAAACTGAACAAGTCACCAGGAAATGATGGTATAATACCTGAACTATACAGAATAATGACTAAGGATGCTTTGAGCATTTTACTAGAGGTATTTTCAATAGTTAAAGGACTTACAAAGGTACCACCATCCTGGAAATACACCCTAATATCCTCAATTTAATTTTAAAACCTGGCAAGGACTTAACATAATGTTCTTCGTATAGACCAATTTCATTATTAAATATAGGTTATAAAATATTCTTGGCAATCTATGCCTATAGAATAAAACAATTTCTTCCAGTTTTGAGAAACAATGATCATACTGGGTTTATAATGAACAGAAACACCTATCATAATATCAGGAGAATACTATTAATAATTGATCACACTAATAATTCAGAAAATAACTAACTTTGATTAGTCTGGATATCAATAGTTTATTTGATTCAGTTAATTGGAAGTACTAAATTAGTACTGGAGGAATGTAATTTTTCAAACAATTTCTTACAATCGATCAAACATCTCAATAAAAACTCCTTTGCATACATTAAGATAGGCTCCTAGACTTCCCAATCAATCATAATTACTAAAAGTACTAAAACAGGGTCCTTGTCCCCCTTGCTTTTTGCTCTAGCTATGGAACCTTTTGCAAATTATGTAAGATGAAATAAAATGTATATTTGGTTTATAATATTTCTATTATAACATATATTAATGTTTTGTTGTTAACATTTTCAGTAAAAACAATCGAGATAAAAAAGCAGAACAGTTGTGTAAGTTGAACTTACCATAACAGTAGATGTTCAAATGATCACTGCTGCAGTAGCCTTAGCTATGTGGGGTTATATCCTGCCAGCTTCCGAAGCTTCAGGGCACTTTCTACACACCCAAACTGTCAAGCAGCATGAGCTAAGTGGCTAAAAGACAAGTTTGGGTGTGAAGCCTTCAGACATTTCCAGCTAGCAGAAAGAAGGAGGCTGAGCCCTGAAAGGACAATTCTAAGAATAACAAAATAAATAAATAAATGTAAAAAAAAAAAAAACAAGGAGGGTGGCGGGAAGGAGTGGCTATTACAGCTATTATTGGGTTGGACATGTCTTGCATGTCAGGCAGAGATCACCTCTGAGTAGGCAGTATGCAACCGAGTACAGCTGGAGTTTCTTCTGTCGAGCTACATGGGGCATCTGTTTGAGGCCAGTGATCCTCTTGGTGAGGTACATCTACTGTTATGGTAAGTTAAACTTACACAACTGTACAGTGTTCTTCATATTGATCACTGTTGCAGCAGCCTTAGCTATATGGGTAGGTTACCATAACTATATTTGTCAGGATGAGGTAGAAGGGTTCATGAGCCACGGGGAAATGATCCCAGCAAAGCTTGATCTAGACCAGGAGAAGAAATCAAGCTTATAGTGCTTTGTAAAAGTATGTACAGAATACCAAGTAGCAATTTCTAGACTACATTTGGAACCTAACCCTTTACAAAAAGCCATATGTGAAGCCACAGCCCTGGTAGAGTGGGCCTTGATCCTGCCTGGAATAAATTTGTCATAGTTGGTATAGAAAAAGGTAATAGCCTTAGACAACCATTTGGAAATAGTCTGTTTTTACATAGGTTGCCCCTTCTTTTTATCTTCACAAGAAATGAACAATTGATCCAAAGATCTTAAAGCTTTAGTTCTGTCACAATAGTACCCAAGTTCTCTGTGGACATACAAGGTTCATAGGTTCACAGGTTCATAGGTAGGTACTAGGCTATCTGCCCAAAAGCATTTATAAGCCTAGCCAGAATGTGTTGGCTTTTGCCACCCCCTTAGATTAGTTCCCTGTGCCTCTGTCCAGCAGAGCCACTGAAGTGATCCCCAGGGTAAACTTTCTGTTTCCCATCCACTCGTCAAGGTTTCTTTTGAAGAGTGTTAGCAAGGAGCTCTGCCTAATGTAGATTGGGATCTTGTTCCAAAGCATGGAAAGTCTTTGGGACAGGAATCTATCCCTCCAGCGCATCCTATTTATTGTTGTGGTGCGGTTTAAATCCATAGAGTGTGTGGTTCGAGGGTATAAGGTTTTATTTAGGTGGAGCATGTCCATCAATGTTGGGTTGGACATGCCTTGTATGTCAGGCAGAGATCACCTCTGAGTAGGCAGTATGCAACCGAGTACAGCTGGAGTTTCTTCCGTTGTGCTGCATAGGGCATCTGTTTGAGGCCAGTGATCCTCTTGGTGAGGTACATCTGTGGTCTTTCCAGCTGTTGCAGGTGTCTTGTAAGGTACATCCCAAATTGGGCATTGTACTCTATGATGGGTCTGATGAGTGATGAGTAGAGGGGCACAATGACCTTTTTTGATCTGGATGTGAACCCTTTTGTGGTTAGTTGGGCCACATAGAAGAATTGTCTAACCACTTTGGCAATGTGATTACCAAAGGTGAGATTACTATCTACTTGGGTCCCCAGATCCTTTATTACGTCTTCCGTATTTAGGGGACTACCACCTATGTGGTAGTTTGTGGGTACTTTGTTTTTTCCAAAGGGGATGACTATGCACTTTTTGGCATTTAGCTTGAGGCCATGATTTTGACACCAGGTATCTGTCTCAGTGAGACCCTTTTGGAGGATGTTTGTGTCAGCCAGAGAGTCAATTATAGCCCCTAGTTTGCAGTTGTCTGTGAACTTGGTCAGCCATAGTCCTCCTGTGCTTGCCTGTACCTCTGAGAAGTATATGCCAAACAGGAGGGGTGCTAGGACTGAGCCCTGGGGAACACCACTTGTAACCGGTTTAGAGTCAGACCTAGCTCCTGCAACTCTTACCATGTGGGTTCTGTCCGTGAGCCAGCTGGCAACCCATTTTGTGATGTAGGGGTTTATGTTCAGGCTTGTGAGCTTGTCTATAATACCAGAATGGGGAATGGTGTCGAAGGCCTTAGCGAGGTCTATGTAGGCTGTGTGTACCACCTTTCCCTCATCTATAGCCTTGGTAACTGTCTCAATGAAGTTCACCAGGTTTAGGAGGGATGATCTGCCCTTAACAAAGCTGAACTGGGTAGGGTCCAGTGTTTGGAGGTTCCCAATGACTCTCTTAATGAGTTCCATGATGATGCGCTCCATAGCCTTGCAGACCAAGCTAGTCAGGCTTATAGGGCAATAGTTCCCAGGGTCTGTTGTGACTCCACCTTTGTGGAGCAGAATAACAGTTGCTGTGCACCACTCTAATGGTATGTAGCCTGTGGAGAGGCTGAGTTTGAACAGTGTGTTTATGTGAGGGGTTAGTTCGTCTTTGAGCTCATGTAAGATGCAACCTGGGACACTGTCTTGTCCCATTGATGCTCTGTTTTTGGCTTTGGAGAGGGCTATTTTAACCTGAGTGTCTGTGATTTCAGGGACTCTACATTCTTCTGGTATGGTTATGGGCCCTTTTGGGGGTGAGAGGGGGGGGTGAAGTTTGCGCTGAACCTGTTGGCCAGGATGTTGGCGATATCGGTCGGTTCAGTGTATTTTGTGCCATTCTGCTCTAACTCCGAGCAGATCTGAGCATTGCCACTTAGATTCTTGACATAGCTAAAGAATGCCTTGTGGTTATCTTTGGAGTCCTTGTCAATTTTTCTTTCAAAGCTTGCCTTGGATGATTTTATGAGGGATCGTAGTTTCTTGCTGTTACTGATCAGGGATGTCTTCCCTTCTTGGGATTTTACTCTTTTCTGTACTAGTTTCCTCCTTCTGTTGTATAGCTTGTTTATGGCAGGAGTCCAACAGACTGGTTTCCTTTTCTTGGAGGAGTGAGTCTTGGTTTGGCTTGGGATGGCATGAATCCATGCATTCTTGTAGGTGCCCATAGAATGCATTAGTAAAGGATTTTGCAGCTTGGCCAGCGTTATCCTTCAGCATGGGGGCTTTGAAACTTTCCACCTTGGTCTTAAGTAACGTGAGGTTTGCTTCTGAAAAGTTTTTCATGGTAGTTTTCTTGTCCAGGGGTGGGGGCAGAATGTGGATATCCAAAGTGATTTGTTTATGGTCACATCTAACCAGCGAGGGGTTGACCTCTGGCGTGGAACACCAGTCGCCCATGTTGGTGATGACCATGTCCAATATGTTGTCACCTCTGGTGGGAGAGTTGACCAGTTGAACCAGGGCATTTGCGTTTATAAATTCTAGAAAATGTTAGGCAAGGGAGTTAGTACTTGAGAAGTTCTCCCTGTTAATGTTTAGGTAATTGAAATCACTCAATATTAGGGTAGGACCTTTATGTTTCCCAGTGTTTCCAGAAACACGGAATTGGAGTCCTGGGACATGGTGGGGGATCTGTAGCAAGCTACAATTTGAATTGCAGTTTTACCCGTTGTTAGCTGCACGTGGATGATGTCTGAAGCATCGTGCTGTGCCACTAACCTGGAGGTGTGGGTATCCTTGATGAATATGGATACACCCCCGCCTTTTGTATTTCGGTTTGGGTTTTGTGGCCGAAATGTATGGTATGAGTTGTAGCGTGGTAGTGCTGGGGTGCTCTCTGGAGCCTTAAACCAGATTTCTGTTACTGCACATATATCAATTTTCTCCATACTGAGAAGTGCCTTGAGTGTGTGCATTTCGAGGTTTAAACTTCTGGCATTGAGTAGCATTACTCACAGTTTTTTGTTACTTGTGATATTTACGGTGGTGGGTTTGTCTTTTGAGCCTTGCCTAAAAAAGGCACTATGGGGGTAGCAAGAGCCTTGGCCAGTATCCGAAAGCCTAAGGGTGACCGGTGCAAGCCATCTCTAGCAAAGCAGTGTGGCTTGTCAAGCATGTCATCCCAGGTGGACAGACACTTGATCCCCTTTGAATGACACCAGAAACTTAGCCAATTGTTGAAATCAAGAATTTTTTTTTTATACCATGGTATCATTCTTGATGAGGGCAGGATGCTACTCAGGGTCAGGGTCATACCAGCCTGGGCTACGTGATCAGAGAGCTCTTCCATTTATGTTTTCATGTAGTCCAGGGAGGTATCACTCAGGTCATTCACACCAACATGGACAATGACAGAGTCATATTTGTACTTTTTCTGGAGTGGCCTGAGTGCTTGTGTTATGTAGTGGATTCTGGCACTTGACAGGCAGCTAACAGTAACCTTCTCCTTATTCAGCCTCATGAGTGGGACGTCAGTGTGCCCAACTATTGAGTCACCTATTACTAGTATGTTGGGTATATTATTTTGCCTTAATGGCTGTGATTGCATAGCACACTGTTTTTGTGAAGTATGTGTTGTTTCATGGTTTGTGTTGGGGGGGGTGGAGGTTGCTTGGATGTTTGCTTTGGAAGTCTCTGTTGGTTTTGCAGATTTTTTATTTAGAGCCTCCGAGTATGTCTTCATGTATTTATGTGTGTTTTTTGCCGATGCTGGTTTAATGGGTCTATGTGAGACTGGTGGTGTGATGCAAGTATTTCCCTTCTCCTCTAGACTGTCTGATCCAGTCTTGGGTTGAGAGAGCTTAGCTTCCAGTTTGGCTGTATAATTGCATCTCTTGCATGTATTAGTGTTTGGTGGTAGGAGGAGGGGATCGTCTGTGTACATGAGGCAGTTGTAACATTGCCCCAAAATGCCCAGATTCACCAGTTGGACTGGAGAGTACACCTGAAACTACCCTTTGGACATGCCTAGATAGGTAAAGTGAACTGTTTTACTTGATGGCTGGTAAGGTCGAATAGAGAGCCTTGTCCTTCTGTACAGTACAGGAGGGTCAAGTGCTTGGGTTTATAAGTGCTTGCTATAAGTTTTGAGCAAGTGTCAGGCTGAGAAATGAATGGTTTGAGTGCTTAAGTTGAAAGTTTGTCTAGTTCCAAGGGAAATATTGAAGAGGAGACTTTGTGGAGCCAGGAATAGTTTTACCTTAGCTAACCGGCGCTGCCCAGTGTGCAAAACAGGGCAAATACGGTATTTATACCAGGGAAATGAAAGAGATAGAAATTAGCCCAAAATGGCCAATAAACTACTAATTTCTGGGCTGAAACCACTCCTCCAGAGACAGATAGGCTGCTCAAAGCTCCCCTCTCTCACATGTGAACAGAGAAACTTTCTTCTATCCAAGTAAAGTATGGGCAAACACAGAGATTTGTAACACAGCCCTGAATTCAGCATTAACCTGAAAACTGAACTATACTAGCTTAGAAAGGTGGGAAACAAGTTTATATATTTTTTTTGTTTTGTTTTTTTTCTTCAGAAAATAAAGCAGATACACTCAAAAAAACACTTTAAATGCACAGAAAAGGATACTTATTGTTATATATCGCAGATCAGAGTTTTAGTCAATGCCCCTAGTAATAAAGTAGGAAGAAACACAAATACAGTAAAAGTAGATGAATAAACTGCAATATATATATATATATATATATATATATATATATATATATATATATATACATATATAAAACGATAGAAAACAAACAAACTGATTTAAACAAGTTACCCAATTAACCAGAAAAAAAGCTCAAAACTGAGCCTTGTTCCAGCAGCCTTCAATCAGACAGTTTCTAACTGCACACTACTGCTACTAGGGTGCAGGGGAACCTTCTCCAAAAAAAGATGGCCTGGATCAGTGCTCAAGTTATACAAACAAAGCTAGATTCAGCAGGCCTGAATCTGGTCTATGCTACAGCAACAAGGTGCACCAATTTCAGAAAGAAATCATTCAAATAATCAGGCACAATAAGCTTGTGACCAGAAATTCCCAGCTCAGAAGGACAGAATCCAGCCTTTCCTCCCACAAGAGTGCAGACCACAAACCTTCTTAATGTAGAATAACTGGCCTGAAGCCCAAGTGCTTAAGCCAAGACTAATACACTTTTAGAATAGCAGACACTGGGCCTTCAATCAACAATTCCCAACTTAGAAGGATGTAAGCTACCTGTCCTGCCACAACAGTGCAGAACACAAACATTCTTAATGTAAAACAGCCTGTATGAAGCCCAAGTGCTTAAACCAAAAGACTTAGAATAACAGTTACAATTTAATCAGGCTACTACCAAGCAGTAATAAATGCAGCAGAATAAATAAAATTGAGTACTTTTAAGAAAAGCAAAATAAAGTAGGAGGAAACACAAATACAGTAAAAGCAGATGAATAAAGTGCAATTTTTTTTAAGTGCAAGGAGAGATGAAGGAAGAACTTAAGTTGGCTGGCCTTCTCAAATCTTCTCTCTGTATTAAGTAGAGTGAACACTAGACTCAGAATATGATCTCACTGTACTCGGTTAAGTGAGCAAATGAGATGGACCCAGGAGGAGTGTTCTAATACAGACTTACAGAAAGGGTGGGCAATTCCAGAGCCACCAATACTAACACAGGAACAGGGAGGGAGACTGGGGAACTAACTGCAGAGAGATACACAGAACACTGTTCAGAAACACACAATTAGGAAACAGAAAAAAATGAAAATACAGTACTTTTAAAACTGCAAATTTGTACTTAACACAAGACTAAAATACACTACTGCAAGTTTTACTTAACTTCAGCTTCTAATGCAGATGTTTGTAGCCAAGCAAGTCTCTCAGGAGTTGAGCATAAAATGTATGAAGAATCCTTTTCCCCTCATTTTTAGGTTTAGGAAAGAAAAATGGGGAGAGGGATAGTTTGGCTTAAAGTAAACATGGATACCACTTTAGGTATAAAAGAAGGATTAATTCTCTAAGAAACCTTTTTGATATGGAAAATGAGATGTAGCTCACTCACCACAAGAGTTTACAACTCAGATACCCTTCATGCAGAGGAGAGAGAAAACAGTAAAACTTTTTTTCATGTTAAGAATCTCAAGCCAGGTCAGATTAACTGGTTCAAATGGAACAAGTGTTAGCTTCTATAGCACAAAACTAACATCCCAAGGAGGTGCCAATGATTTACTTGGAGACGTCTTAAGCAAAGCTCCTTTAAAGAACATGTTGAGATGAGGCTATCTTGAAAGAGGATCCACAGGCAGACATGCTACAATGGCTGACAAATGAACCTTAATAGATGAATAAAAAGACCACAGGATGGTAGCTCACACAAATATTGTAAAAACAAAGAACATCTGGCCCTGAATGTTTGCCTGTTATGTTGTTGACACCAACTTGAAAACCTTTCCATTTGCTAATATATGATTTTCTAGTAGTCAGCTTTCTTTCCTCCATTAGTATCTCTACTGCACATTCTGAAAATATAGGTGCTTCACAGGAATTAAGACACTATCATCCAGGTAGTCAATTGAATATAACTGATGTCAGGGTGTATCAAACCCTCTTGTTCTTGTGTGAGTAGATCTATTATGTGAGGAAGATTGTGGTGATTGCTGCTGGCCATTTCCAAAAGAAAGGAGAGCCACTGTTTCTTGGTCCATAGGGGAGTCACCACAATGTGCTTCTGGGATTCCTTCTGAATCTTCTTAAGCACTCTGGATATTAGTAGAAATGGTAGAAAGTCATGCATGAACACACCCCAGGAACACACAATCCTCTGTGAGGGAATCAAGATAGACTTTTTAATGTCTTGTTGGAATCCCAGCCCATGTAAGAGATCTCTCACCCAAGAGAGAGATTCCTAACACGTTTAAAAAGACTCTATAAGATAAGCAAGTCATTCAAAGAAAAGAAAATGCATCTGTCTTCCAGGCCTTCTTGTATAGAACCCTGGAACAGAATTGTGCCTGTTGACTGTTCAGAGAGGAGTCAAAGATGTCTACTTGAAGAACTTCCTACAGATGGATCAAATCTTGGAAGACTTCCTGATCTAGTTTTCATTTGTGAGGGTCTCCCCTGGGCCTGCTCAACTTGTCTGACACACAGTTTTGCTCTGCTGGAATGTAGGATGCCTGTAGAGTGAGACTGTGCTGTGAAGCTATATCCCAGGCTAACATGGCTAGTCTGCAAAGGAGGTATGTCCTGGTTTTCCCTTTGCCTGTTGATGTACCACATGACTGTGGTATTGTCTGTAGCCACTTGAAGAGGTCCTTGGGACAAATACATGGTTCAAAGAGTTGAGTGCCTTCATCAGGGCAAGCATTTCCTTGATATTTATGTGCTTGCATCTGAAACTGGTGCCCCACACCCCTTACACTTTTATCCCTCCTGAAACTGCCCCCCCAAACAAATTCAAAGGTGTCTGTGGTGACTGCTTTGGAGCAGGGAGGGAGAAGGTAAGACCTTGATTTATGGGTATCTGTTATCTCCACCAATAGATTTCTCTTCTGACAAACCCCAGTACTGGGATCTGAAAAGAGAATGGTTGTTGATGCTGGGACCAAAGAGATTTCAGATATCACTGTATTTTTCTAATTTGGAGTCTTGCTCAAAGCAAGAAGGAAGGAAACCAACACTAGGATGATTGTAGCTCCATTTAATAATCCATTCGTTCTGGTACCTTGGCAATTCGCCTTCAGTGGAACAATTTGAAATATGCTAACATCCTATATAAATAGTCACATCAATTAACTCATCAGCCTTAATTGGCTGTAACTGCATCTACTTAAAGTGCAAATACATTAAATATAATACATATCTAATATTAAACATGAAATATATAAATTTTCTAAATATCAATTCTTTAAACAAATTAATAATAAACTGTACACTGAAAAAAACTATAACAAACTTTATACTAATACATACCTTTAAATGCGAACATATTTAAAGTACAATTATATTTAAAGTGCAATTATATAAAGTAGCTAAGAAGAACAAGTTAGTAAGACAGGTTAATGAAGAAGCAGACAAAAGTATCAGACCATGCCACCATCTAAATTCATACCTCTAGGGTATAAAGTGTGATAATTAAAGATCATCCTACTTTCCAACCTATTTAATTTGTTTTTAAAATTTCCTCTAAATGAATGGGGTCGATTTTGGCTTCTGATTTGGAGTTTGTACTATCATTTGGAGTCTTGTCAAGGGTTCCATGAGAATGATAGATCCCATGAGACCCAACATTCTGAGGTATTCCTTAACATTGATTGATGTCCCGGTGGAAAACCTTAGAAATAGATCTAAATAAAGATCTTGTTTTCCCATGTTGAAGAAAAGCTCTTTGAACTGAGGTATCTAGTTGACATCCTAGGAACACACAATAGTCTACGAGGAAATCAAGATAGACTTTTGAATGTCCTGTTGGAATCCCAGCCTGTGCAGAGATCACCCAAGGGTGAGATTCCTAACTTTTTTAAAAAGAGTCTATAAGTTAAGCAAGTCATCCAAATATGGAAAAATGCAGATACCCAATAGCCTGCATTGAGCTATAATTGGAGCTAGACACTTTGTCAACACTCTTGGTGCAGTGGATATTCAAAAGGGGAAGCCAGAAAACTGATAATGTAATGTAGACATAAAACAACTTAAGAAATGTCTGAAGTGTGGATGAATAGGGCTATGATGTTGAGCAGATTTTAAGACTAGTATTACTAGGAAACATGAAAGAAGAAGAGTTAACAGTTTGTGAAGTGACATCATTTTGAATTTGGGGACTTTCATAAACAGATTTAGGAAAGAAAGATCCAGAACTGGTCTCCAAGCATTTTCTTTCTTTGGCACTAGGAACATCCATGAATAAAACCCCTAGCCCAACTGGGAAGGAGGAAGTTATTATATCGTTCCTTGGGACAGCATGTGATGAAGAACTAGTAGAAACAAAGAGTCTGATCTGCAGGATGAGCAATGACCCCTTCAAAAGGAATAATTTCCTCACACTGTCATCAGTAACCCTGATGAATGATTTTCAGAACCCATTTGTCTGAAACATTCTGTTGCAAAAACAAAAAATAGATATTCAAAATTTATGAAAGAGAAAAGGGGCCAGGGTGGGGAAGGGGGGTGTCACATGGTCTCTTGAATAATCTTTCCAACTTGTTGAAGTGACCTTGGTTTTGGAAGGTTTAACACTTCTTTTTGGAACCACCTTGCCACTTCTTCTGAAAAATCTGTTTACTTGAATTCTGTTGAGACTGGTTATTCTGTTTTTTTTTTTCAAAACTGGAGGGGGAGAAAGAAAATCCCTTGGACTATTTGGAAAAGAAGGGTCTGGATCATCTTACCCCTTTCAACACAATTTTTGAGCAGAGGGAATAAACAGTAAATATCTCTCAAAGGGACAATTTAAAATCTAATTTTTACATCATCTGAGTGGTTCTCAGAATACATCCAAGCAAACCTCCTTAAAACAGTACAAGCAGCCACAGCCCTGGAAGAAGTATCAACCGTGTCATGCAGATACTGCAAGCAATGATTAGCGATCTGTGCAATAGAAGAGAACTAAGTTATTTAAAGCAGATTTTTCTTCACAATAAGAAACTACAGATAAAACATTGATCATGTTTTAACAAGATGTCAGTACAAGCTATTAAGACATGAGCCTGGGAATTTAAAATTCTAATAATTAAAGTTGTAGTATACACTTTTTCCCATACCTATCATTAACTTTCCCATCCTTAGCAGAAAGAGGAGGACTGGAATTAACTAAGTGCTGATCTGCAGTGTTAACAGCTAAGGCTATAGTTGTGGGTCAGCTTTGGGAATAATGTATTAAAATTTAAAAGACTGAGGAACTTTATAGATCCTATCTTCTGTTTAGGGACAGCGGGCTGACTATCAGGAAAATTGCAGGCAGTAAGACACATCCCTTAAAGCAAACAGGAAAGGAAGAATGGGAGTAGGTCCTGCAAAATCCTTCCATATCAACTCGAGTATTGTCTGTGGGGCTGAGAAACTTCAGCATTCTCCGACTGAAAATACTGTGACATTCTAGCAATAGTTTCAGAGAAACAGAATCTCTCACAAGTAGAATCAGAAACAGAGCTCTTCTGTGAGTATGAATAAAAAAATCTGAGTACAAAAACCTGAATACTGAATCTTCCTGTTCAGATTCAGAAAGTTTTATCTGTTTAGGAAAAGAGTGATCTCTCTTTCTTTTACCAGAAACTGTTTTGCAAGAAGGATCAATAGACTAAATTAAACCCTGATCCAGTCCCAATGAAGTACTTTTATCCAAAGACATTTGAGGGATAGGTACATTCTTGCTTGTCTGTTTCCTTGTGATAGAAAACATGGAGCCAGCCATGTTACTAATGGCAGCCACTGCTTCTCCAAGGATAGCTGCAGTGTTTGTTCTGACACAACAGGGAAATCCTCCTTTCCTTCTCGAAGAAACAAGACTGGCTCTCCCTTGCCCACTGAGGGTACTCCAACTGCCATCCTCTATGTGGCTAACCCCTATCCAGAGTCACTACACCTGAGGGATCCTGAGTAAAGGATGTGTGGTCTGACGTACAATTGGTCACAGCAGAGTCATCTAACTGTAACCAAAACAAATTTCTAGCCTGCTGTGGTGGCAAAGGCTGTCTGCTTGTTTTTCTTTTTTGTGGCCGGAAGAAAGACCGGCCATAGTAGAGACAATCTCTTCTAAGGTCAAGCCAAGAATGGTGCCTTTTTCCTGGGGACATTATGTAGCAAATGCCAGTAAGACTACCAGTCCACAAAAGTTACTTTTTTTTGACAGAAAAAGAAAACACAGACAAAAACACTTTCAAACACTATAGTAGCCCCACAACATAAAAGTAAATACAATCATTCCAAAATATATTTCCAGTTAGTTTACACTACTTTTAAAATAGTGACGACAACAGTTGTTGTCATGATTTTATTTTGTGCTTGGTGTGTGGAGTTTACTCCTTCGGGTGCAATTTGCTGTTCTTATTTACTTTTAAAATAAGTTCATAGACTCATAGGATGATAATAGGCTATTGGCCTGGAGGCTCTTATAAGCCTAGCCAAGAATTTCACCATGTTACCTCAAAGTTAGCACCTGTTCCTCCTGTCCAGCAGGGACACAGGTGGAATCCCATGGGTGTATTTTCTGTTTCCCATACAGTCATCCAGGTTCCTTTTAAAGAGGGCTAGAGTGGTACTCTGCTTCACATGGAGAGGGAGTCTATTACACAGATGGGGGAGTCTTTGGACACAAATCTATCCCACCAACAAGTTCTATTTATGTCACAGACCAGGTTAAGGCCTTGCTTGTGGATTGTGTGAGTTGAGTTTGACGTATGGAAACGCAGCAACTCCATCAAGGCTGGGTCTGAGATGGCCTTGTATGCCAGACACAGGTCATGTCTGAGCAGTCTGTATGAGACTGAGTAGGGGGACAGGGCTTTTAGCCTATCTGTATAGGATAGATGTTTGAGACACTGGATTTTCCTGGTCAGGAATCTCTGTGGTCTCTCCAGCTGCTGCATGTGCTTGGCAAGGTACATGCCGAAGGGAGCACTGTACTCTATAATGGGTCTGATAAGGGAAGAGTACAGGGATGTTATGACCTCCTTGTTCCTGGATGAAATACCCTTATTTATGAGGTGGGCCATTTAGAAAGTCTTCTGTACAATGGAGAAAATGACAGAAAAAATGCCCCATTTAAAATTATGTTATAGTCTTGAGACAGTCAGTTAAAAAACAGCACTCCTAGCTTTAAAATAAGTTTTATGAAGAGGAAAGTAATAAAATATCATAAGATAATGGAAGTTTTTCCCCCCAGAACATATCTGCCCAACAAACAAAAGCACAAGCCAACTCTCAGTTCTCGAAAGCCTCACAGGAGTGTACTCTTCAGAGGCAGGAAAGCTCTGAAGGACATTGTGCCCAAACTTGCCTTTTATTCAGCTCAGCTTGAGCTGCTTGAGAGTTTGGGCACATGGAATGTGCTCTGAAGCTTTGAAAGCTGTCCAACTGTTATATCCTTGGTAGGATATAATCCATATACCTAAGCCTACTGCAGCAGTGATAAATATGAAGAACATTAAGAGTTAGTTTTTTTCTCAATTCCTAACACATCAGAAACATAAACAATAATTTCCAGTCATATAAAAAGGGATATGGTGCAACTTTTTGATTGAAGATTTATCAAGCCTTAACTCAGTGTAGCCAACTCTCTGAAAATAACAGTATGTGGAGAGTCACACTCACTGACTCATAGTGTGAATCACAAATTAACATATTTTGGATTATGATGAATGTTGCAGGTGGACTCTCTAATTATTTTTAGTCAGTAATATATGTTGCCACTAAAGGAATAATATGGTTGCAGATGATGGACCAGTAGCTTGGTGAATTCTCTACCAGGAATTTCACACTTTGAATAATAGCATCATAGATGTCATCGGGCACTTTTAATTCTGAGGTCTAGTCTCCATGAACATTAGTGGTCACTTCCAGCAGTATCATTGCATAGCCATGTTTCACTATCATTAGCTTCAGGTAGTGTGTCTATAGCATCACAGAAAATTCAGAGTCAGCAAATTATGCTATGTTCTCTCCCTTCATAATTCCATCCAGTGAGTTAACAACAGCAGGTCACTATGTTCCATTTCTATTTTTTTAAATATAAATTTTCATAAATGTTGGAGTCAATTAATACATGCTGATGCCATTCAAAATTATGGTCACTTGGTGGGTGATCTGTCATATAATTAAAAATTAATATTTACTTCTGAATCCATCTTTCTGCATGACTGGATTTCTAAACATGACTAAATATCAAAAGAAAGAAAATCATCCATTAAAGTTAGAACTGAAAGACTCTTTCTAGATCTTATGCTCATTCCAAGCACTACCAACCATCCAGATATTGATGGAGATGGAGAAATAACAACACTACCTGAAGACAGTGATAGTGAAACATGCCTATACAATGATACTGCTGGAAGTGGCTGCTAATGTTCATGGAGACTAGACCTCAAATTAAAAGTGCCTGATGAATACTTCATCATTAGGTCCACAGAAACAAATCAATTAGACAGATGAAAATGAGGAAATGGAGGGAGAAAATGGCCAAATAATATGTAAAGTTATAGATACCTAAAGATTCTGATGGCACCGGCCAGACCTTTATCCTACAGGAAATACAAAGAAGCTAAAGTGAGTACAATTCCCTCATACCAGGCTTTTACAGCCAATTGCAGACAATACCCCTCTTTCCCTCTATTGGAAATAGTCATACATGTTTTTGTTGTGGTAATATTACCACCTAAGTCCTCCTTCTACCTTGGTGTACATTTTTCTCTGCTAATACCTGAGGATAATTTCTTGAGAGTTTAGTATGTTCTCTGGCTGTTAAATGTATGTTTCTTGCAGCAGTATTAAGTTGGCAGGCTGTCTATGCATTGATTTAAATTATCTGGCTCTTTTGTGATTGGTTGTGGAGACCACTGCTATTCAAGGATATTTATTTATACTAAACTAGCAAACTATTTTCCAAAGTTTTTTCCTGAACTCTGTTTGCTAAACCTTTATATCAACAAATGTATTAACTGTGACATATTAATTACTATACTTTTATTGTTATGGTAATTTTTGTTTCATAGTGTCATTAAAATTGTTACATATTTTACATTGTTATAAACTGTATGCAGCATTTGTTTTGTTGTATATTTATGGAGCTTTTCTCCCCAGGCCTCCTCTGAAAAATGGCTTTTGCTCAGTCGGACACTCCCGGTCAACAAATGTAAAATAAAATAACTAAAATAAATAAATATATTTATATATGGAAACAATTGTTACTTTTGACTCTCCTAGGAATCTCCTAAGAAACAAGTCTGTTTGAAGTGAAACAATTTGACTTTCTTTGTGCCTGACATCACAAGCATTATCAATGTATTCCCCCAAACATCTCTGCGCACTGGCAGGGAATCAAACCTCGTCTTTCCTAGAACATCATATTCAAATTTAGATACTTCCAAACTGAAGAACAATGTGCACATCCTGTTGTACTATACAAATCTTCACATTAATAAATATGCAGTGGGATTCAATAAACTCCATGTAGGCTTCCAGTGAAGCCTACACTGAGTTTATATGTATACTCAGTCATGAGCAGTGAGCAGCAGCACTCATTGCATATTCATGCTGCACACCACATTTAAATGTAAATAAACAAGGCTGCAGCCAGGAAACTGTGTAAGCAAACATGGATAGCACTCCTGTTTAAATCAGAGCACTGAAGGTCTGCAGTTTTGCATGGAATGCCACAATGATCACCAGGGCTTCACAAATAGCTCTCAATCTCTTAGTGCAAGACATCTGGACAAAGACCAACATAATGGAGGGTAATGACCCATAAATAGGGACATATTTGACATATTTGCTCTACAGAAAGGTGTTAGAATAACCAGGGGTTTGTGCTAAGATACATTTTCTGAAGGATTTGAAGTGTGAAACTCAAATGTATGTAATTATTGAGTCACATCATCCCAATGATATGGCAGAAAGCCACAAATTTGACAAGAAACACACCTGGACATTCTGTGAAAATCTGGACAGTTGAAAGGTATGAATGTTAAGTATATGGTCTATATACAGTACAGAACAGTGCATCTACAGTGCAGAGTATTGTGAAATCCCATTCCTGGCATTCTGTACTGAAGTTGTGCAAATGATCTGCCATGTACAATAAACACTCAGGGGATGATTGTATATTGAATAGGGACACACAGTTGAAAGGTAGGAGTAACACAGGAAAAGAGGACAGATAAAACAACCTAATGTACAGCAGATGAGGGCATATCAATGGAAGAAAGTTGTAGCAGCAACACCAATCACATATCAATATGGTACCGTAGAGACTGCAGAGTGAAGATGTGTATTATGTGACTGTCACACAAGGTGACATTAATAATGGTGAAGATGTCTTAGGATAATAGGATTATAGGAGATTACTAGGCTGTCAACCAAGAGGTAATCTTAAGACTAGCCATCTTTGTGAGATAAATATTCTTACATGAACAATGCAGAGGACATCTATCAGGGATGCTAGACACAGCTGGGATAAGGTGCATATTGTGAAGCTGTCCAAACTGATTTGCCTGAATATGAGGGTAATCTCAGCAGAGGTCTCCAGCAATTGGGACACAGTTAAAGACTCATGGAAAATATTGAAGCAAGCACAATCATGGACAATATCAGAGTAATACCACCAGTAATCTCATGTCTCTGACATAACATATGTGATTTAGAGTGATCAGAGATGATTCTGGATAAGCACACTTGTACAACTATTATGACATGTCCACACTCTATGAGGGTAAAATAGCACACTGTCCTGGCACCGTAACATCTGCTGGAGGTGTTAGGAGGGACACTGCTATACCTGTATGCAACATCATGATCAATACAGGCTAGTGCACTGCTTAGCATGGCATATATATACTGCACAATCCACACTGTCACGAATGTTACCGACACCATTAATGCTGTCAAACAGGTATGTATCACTGTGTGCATCACCTGAGCAGGTAGGAAACATGCATCTGGTGTAACAACTTGACGGGGCTTCCGCACTATCAGACAGTAATGCTTATGCCACAAAAAGAATACATAGGTATGACCAATAAGCTGTGTGACAGTTCACTGTGACAAAGGTGGCACACTTCAGTTAGACATCAGTGGAAGATGGGTAGGGAGGGACATGAAAGAAAGGTGCATTGTACTCAGGTACTGATGCAATGAAGACTGGGAACTATGGAGGTATTATGGCCTCTCATGTGGATGTCCTTCACATACTCAGTACTTGTGTTACATACATAGCAGTAGTCAACATTGTGACCACATGTTGGTGGAAGTTCCTCTTACCATTTACCCCACGACATAGGTGACATACCTATTGGTCTAATTATAGAGTGTGATGTCCACGTTATACTTTGGTTATGCGTTTGTTTTCCTGATATAACATATCCCCCCATGTTTTCTTGTCACTGCAGGTGTTGTCATGGATGTGGCAGCAATTTTTGATATGTGTTGATACTGTATGTATCATACTAATATCACAGTTGGAGTCAATGATTGCCCATGGTCTATAGTGCTTCAAGCAGTTGTTTGGACGCAGGATGTATATGTCATCTGTGATGTCCATTACTTAAATAATGGACAAGAAAGGGCCTAGCAGACAGCCCTGATGTACGGACCTGATCACCGGACCTGAACTATTGGTCACTTCTCACATGTCAACATATTTAGATGTCATTACTTGATACACTGGTTTACCCACTTGGCGATGTAGGTGTATATGGCCACATCTGACAGTGCTGAGTGAATACCTCAGTGTGGATTTGTGTCAAAATGTCTTGGCTTGTCAAGTTCAAAAGGATTATAGTGTTGTCATCATGCATGCCCCCGATGAACAGATGTAAGATACATGATGTAGCATTCGCAACTCGCACAGGTCGGTTGCACACAGCCAGGATATCATTGGTGTCCATTTAGAAAAGGTTCATGATGACATGTTGGCTTACCCCACAGATGAGGAGAGTCAGGATGTGTCTATACATGCATGCATCGGGTGCTGTGCTCCCAACTCACATGAATGCATGTTGAAAACACCCTTCTACAGCAACATAGTCTGTGTCAAGGGTGTGTTGAAGTGTGTATTCAACAGTGTCAGGAAGGTGTATGTGATGAGTCATGCGATAGGTGATCTGTGATGCTGTCACAGCTCATTGATTCTGTGTGAGATATGCCTGGATGTAGATAAGGCAGTGCATACTGACTATCCTCAACTGGCATAGGGTTTGAACATAATCTACTATGCAGAGATTATTAAGAAAATTTCCCAGATGGTGATTAAAGTTCATGTCACTAGATGGGTAACCAACTGGCTCACTAACAGAACACATACCATGAAAGTTGGTGAATCAACCTGTACCAGTAGAGTGGTCAGCACTGGTGTACCCCATGGATCTATGCTTGTACCTTTACTGTTTGGAATCTATTTCTCAACAGTTCAGGCTAAAGTATATGGCCTTTGGTTTACCATGTTTGCTGATTCTTGCATACTGGGTGCAATCATTGAGTCACATATAATGGTAAAATACTACAGGAGGGGCTAACACAGAAAATGATTGGTGACAAAGCCACATGATCTACAAATAAATGCAACAAATTGTCTATATTTTGTCCTTCTGAAAAGTGGAATTCCATGCTAAGTACAGCATTGACAGCAGCCGTGCTATGCTGAAACACAGTGATACAAGCACTGGAAACACATGTAGATAGAAATCTGAACTTCAACCACTAAGTGTCCACACTGGTATAATAAGACTATACTGTGCACATCATTAGTCACACCATTATATTCAGATCTTAGGATTGTATGACAGCACTGTACTCGAAACTCATCAGAACACTAATAGAGTAAAATGCTCTCTTTTGCACGTACCTCACCAGACATATGCAGCAGCTGAAGCTACCACAATGGTTTCTCACCAAGAAAACACAGGGCCTATAAACCATGCCATGATGTATGTGGATGGACTGAAAGCCATGTCAGTATAATCTGTATTGTATAGGATGAAGTGAATTCTGCCTTGCCTCCAGGCTAGTCACTGACCCTGGCCTGGTGGAGATGGTGCATATCCACAAATCAGATATAGCTGAAGACATCAGCAGTGTCTGTTGAGGAGAATATGGTAATAACAGTGTCGTACATGGTGTAAAAGGATCTCTGTAATGTCAAGCAAGAACGCAAACAGACACCCCCGGTTGACTGCAGTGAGAACAGCACATCTACCTAAGTGCACAGACTATATAACTCAGTACTTTATGCAAGTGTTACAGTACAAGTCTGATTTTGATAACATTACAGGTGGACTTATAGTGGATGACATCAGCAGGGCATGCTGGAGAGAAGATGTTGGGAGGCCTGCCTAGGCTCATAGGAGGTTACTAGCCTAATGGCCCTAGGGTGTTTACAAGCCTAGCCATGTAAAAACACAAGTACCCTTACTGAGCAAAGTTAGATGGTCACTGTTCATAGGATCCTAAAAGGTTACTAGGCTAATGGCCCTGGGGCCCTTACAAGCCTAGCCAAGAATTTATCCCAAGATTTTGTGATCAGCACCAACTGCCTCTGTCCATGAGGGACATAGGTGCAACCCCAGGGGTGAATTACAGTCCAGTTGTCAAGGTTGAGCTTAAAGAGCAGGTTGTCACAGATGTTAATGCAGTGGGTAGCCACAACAGAGCATATGACCAGGTGCACCATAGGCTACTGACATGATCTCATCTGCACGGAAGAGAGCAGCTGCAGTGGGCCATGACCAGATAAGTACCAGGGAAGGCCTGCTACATAGCCACCACTAACACCAAATGAAGACTTCCTATCCAATTTCCAGGATGCAGACAGCTCACAGCAAAGTGCAGAACAGCATGTTCTTGACATTGTTGCTACTGTTTCAGGGACAGCAAGCATGTCACAAGAAGAGCTTCCTGGTAGGCTTTTGTATTTCATTTGTTGAATACTGTTGTATAGTAAAACAATTTAAATCAATAAGTTATTTCTGTTTCACAAGATTTTTTTTTTTTGGGGGGGGGGTTATTGAAGATTTATACAGTTACCAACACATTCTGATTGATTAGCTGAGGTTGGAGTTGTCATCCAAGTTCTTGTTGAATTAATGGATATATAAAGGGGAAAGTATTGCCCCCTGTGTTGGTATTAATTGTGCTGATGCTGTCCTTACCTTTCGCTTAACTTCTACCAGGACCATCTGGCATTCAGAGGATGCCACCATCTGTACATGTTAAGCCAAACATTTTTATGTCAGTACTGATGAGCATTTCAAAGAAATATTTTAGTGTGTGATGTTGATGTCAGGACTATTGTGTGCATTGATGTATTGTCTAATAGTGGCAGCACTGTTATTTTGTTAGCCTATATTGGAGTGTAGTAGTTTAGGTATTATTTTTTCCTCTGTTTGTTGCTTATTATCAAAGGAGATCCTGACAGTGGAAGTGTGGGATTTTTACCACCTGATGTCAGATTATCAGCAAACTCTCATGATGATGGTGGCCAAACCAAGGCACAGTCAGGGGTGCAGAAGTTAAAAGTGACACTGAGGCTGACATACAGCCATCCCCTGAAATTCCATTTGACATAGCCAGTAGTTCAATGCCTAACCATTCCAGTGAGCCTATAGATATTTGACAGGTGGACGGTGACACAATCGATCAGGGAAGTGTGATTACTGCAGGTTCAGTGACTGTTAACTCAGGCTGTAGCTAAAGTGTGTGCAAGATGCCATGTAGGAGGGTTTTTAGGGGTGCTTTGAGGAGGCCTGCTGTCTATCCTGCACCTGATCCAGGTGTCTGTTTCCATCCCACTCAGCATATGTTTAGGGCCATCATGGAGGCACAGTCACATTCACATAATGTGCTCCAGAGAAATGCTTAGGGTTGTAGATATGGCACAGGCTGACATGCGTGACTGCCTCCACCATGTTGCTGATTATGTATTGGATAAATGACACAGTGGAATGGGTGATACCTGTGATGGAATGTCTGCTGGGAGGGGAACGGCATCCTTGTGGGCATAGGTCAGCCACATCATCGGCTGTTAGCCAACATGGCCATGCCCGATCGCATTCCCATAGTGACAGTACTTGCATTCCTCCATCAGTGGGTGAGCTGTCCACACCCAGACATGGCAGGCCATGGGATCATGGTCCTGGGTGTCCTCATGAGGGAAGCTTACCCAGCAGACATCAGTCATGTTCAAGTAGCAGCAGTGCATCTGACCATGGGTGTGGAGATGCCAATGCAACTCCTGGCAGACCCAGTTCTTATGATCGGGATGACAGTGATGAACTGCCACCTCCACCATGCATGGCTCACACCTGTCTGACATACCAAAATGCAAAGCTAGCACAGAGCTTGGCTGTGTTCATGCAGGCACTCCCACACCAGTTTCACCTGGAGGACTTCTACAGATACACACGCAACAGTTACATGGTTCGGTAGTGCAGCTTAAAACTAATTTTGTCTCACTGGCCATTTGTTCGTTTTTCCAAATGTCTGTTTGCTTCTTTTTCTTAGTCACACACATTCACTGACCATTTGTGTCCTGCACCCCCCCCCTTCAACACCCTGTGCAAGTGGTGATAACTATGACATATCCCTGTTTTGTATCTTTTGGATTCAGGGATCAACAAGCTTTGCATTTGATGCTCAGGGTACATAGCTGACTTAGTGCTTATTATATCCACATTTGTGATACTGAACTGGTAATTGTACCTTTGAATTATATTAGTCTTAGAAAGTTAGTTGATAGTGTCAAAATTTTCAAACTTTATTGTAAATGATCTTGTGAGGGTTGTGAAGTCTGCAACTGCAGTGTGTATCATTACTGTCTAACTTCTCTCTTTAATGATTTTCCAGTACAAATGCATGGTGCTAAATTGAGGGCATGCAGTGACCATCATTACTTTTAAGAGGCATGGCTGTGTGAATATTTGATGTCTGAGACCTACTACTTAATAATAGGCACATATAAGTAAAATAAGTCTCTGCTGTAACATGTTAAGGTAAATTCTGTACAAATCTCCCACATTTGACTTGCTTATACTACCAAGTGACAAAATGCAAGGATATGCTGGCTATTCATATTATTACACAATACACTCCAGGTTCAAAACCTACCTTGTAAATCCAGCAGTTGCAACAGTTTTAGTTCAGGGGTGACTCTGTCTGATGCAAGCAGTACACAGCCAATACATGGGCAGGTAAAGGTTGTAGAAGTTGCTTGACATCAAGGTTACTATATGTATGTGCATAGGAGGAAAGTTTTAGGTTCTGAGGTGGTGAGTGAGTTTTTTAAGTGTTATCTCTTAGCTAATGGTAAGGTATATTGAGCATGCTTACATCTGCCTACACCCACAGTGGCTGCTGGTTCCCCCTCTGAGTCCTTATCTGCATGTGACTGTGGTGACCTTGGCAGTGGTGGTGGGATGTGCGCTCCTTTCCCTTGTTGATCCTGCTGAAGCTGTTTTCTCAGAATGATTTTGTGTAGCATAGCACATACTGGAAATATTTCAATACATATCCATGGATTGTACTGCAGGGCACCTCCAGATGTATCTAGGCACTGGAACTGCGACTTCAGCAGTCAAAAACACACTCTCTATATTTCTGGTCTGAGCATATGCCTCACTATGGTGTTTTTCAGCGTGTGTGTGTGTGTGTGTGTGTGTGTGTGTGTGTGTGTGTGTGTGTGTGTGTGTGTGTGTGTGTGTGTGTGTGTGTGTGTGTGTGTGTGTGTGTGTGTGTGTGTGTGTGTGTGTGTGTGTGTGTGTGTGTGTGTGTGTGTGTGTGTGTGTGTGTGTGTGTGTGTGTGTGTGTGTGTGTGTGTGTGTGTGTGTGTGTGTGTGTGTGTGCATTTCTGATGGATGTCATCATCCATGGTTCCAGTGCATAACCTGCATCCCTCAGTAAATTATCCTGCGGAGTATCACCTGTAATGAACATCGGATACATTTGGGAGGTGTGCCAGATATGTGAGTCATGGTAACTGCCAAGGTTGCCAGCACACACATTCAAGATTATTCCCATGGCATTACACATGATTTGACAGTTAATAGAGTGAAAGCCCTTTATATTAATGTAGAGCCTTCCCTGTTCCCTGGGTGGTGCCTTAATTTCTACATGTGTGCAATCTATGGCACCCAGTACTTCACAGTAGTGTGCTACAGGGTAGAACTCCTGCATATTTCTGGCCCTATCCTTAGGAGTACAGGGAAAATATATGTGGTCTCTAGCATGTTGGAGCATAGCATTCAAGAACTGATGGAGGATCCTGGATACTGATGCCTGTGACACCCCTCAGCATGTCCTCTGTTGGTCTCCGAAATGTATTTGTAGCTACAAGTCTAAGTTCTTCACATACCTTTGTCTCCAATGGGATGGGTTCCCCTTGGTTTGCCCTGGCTCTGACTTGAGAACAACAGATGTTACAGAGTTCCTGTAGTGTGTCGCTATCCACCCTGTAGTGCTCTACAATTTCTACATCACATAGGTTGCGATAAGTTACCTGGGGTCTGAAAACTCTTCTCCTTCTTGGTCTTTGTCTATTAGCAGCAGCAGTAGCAGCAGCATAGACTTCAGCCTGCTGCACATACACATGAATTAAAGCAACAGCAGCCAATAACATTGTTTCTGAGTAGACTTCTTTCCATGGCTGTATTCCAATAGGTTTTGGAATTTGCAGGAAAAACCAGCAGTGAGTCTACACGGTTGCTTATAACTTGTTGAATAACTCCTCTATATTGGATTGGTTGATTAGCATACAATTCAGCTGCTGATGCTGTAGTTTGCATGCCATGGTGTTTACCTTGATTGGACAGCTGTGTGTGGCTCTACACTGCTTACTAAATCTAAAATGGTATGCTGTTGTGTGCATGTCACGGCACAATGTGCACACAGTATAAATGGACCATGTAGGCTTTATTGTATGTGGCATATGGTTTCAAGATATCATGCATAAAAATGCCTCATGTAAGTGGTCACATAATGGGTTGTACATTCCTGCTTGGGACATGAATACCCGATGCTTGATGCACCAGCTGAAAAACACCACACATTTCTTGCATATTCTAGCTCTTCTGTAACCTGTCATAGGTTCATTCTAAGGTGTTGAATTAGTGGACCATTTATAGCCTAGGCACACTAAATTTACAAAGACATGAATTTAATGCCAGACCACACACAGGATGAAATACTTTGAACCTAGTTTCATCACCTTTCCATGAGGATTTGAGGGTCCAGTCCGGCATTGTACTTATGATTGCCCATCCAGTCATTGCGGTTATATTTAAAAAGGGGCAGGGAACTACTACATTTTACATTTGGAGGATTCTATTTCAGTAAAGAGATATTCTCTATGATAGCTATCTGTTATGCCAGCAGGTTCTATTTATATTGTGGTGGAAGTTCAGACCTCATGAGGAGGTGTTTACGGTATTATTAGTTTTGGGGATGTTAAGGAGTTACACAGGACTGGATATGTCAGGCATCTATACTACAGGCAGAGGTCCCTCTCTCAGAAGTCAATATGACAAGGACAAGCTTGAGAGAGCTTTATGGCAGTCAAGGTGGGTCAAGTTGAATATGTCATTGATTGTCTTTGTATGGAAACACTGTGGTCTCACAAGTTAGGTGATGCAATATATAAGTAAATATCAAAGAGGGCATTATATTCTATAAGTGACCTAATAAGAGAAAAGTAGAATAGGACAATGACTTCCCTGGATTTAGAAGACATAACCCTGGTGAAGTCTGGCTATATAAAATGACATCCTACCAACAGTGGTAACATTGTGGTCAAAGGATATTTAATTGTCAATGAAATTGCCCAAGTCCCTAATGACAGAGTCAAGTTTTTGAGGGATGTTAATTATATAATAGAAGCATAGCTACATGGATTTCTAAATGACAGAATGTTGTATTTATTAATAGTTAGTTTTAGGCTATAGTCTAAGTACTTCTTGGTAGTGCCTATTATGATCTTTTGGTGAGTTTGGTAATCATTTGGGGTGCTTATGACAGTTATCAGTTTGCAGTCATCTGCAAACTTCAGCAGCCACAGGCCTTTGGTATCAGCCTTCATGACAGTGGAACAGATAACAAAGAGGTGTTGTAGCAATACATGCAATACATGTAGGCAGCGACAGCACTGGTAGCTAATCTGTTAATTGAGAATGTCTCTCCAACACTAATAGACAGGGTTCTGTCAGTGAGCCAGTTTGCTATCTAATGATTAACATAGGTGTTTACATTTCGTTTCATTAGTTTATCCATGATGCCAGAATGTTGAATAGTAACAAAGGCATTAGCCAAGTGTGGGTATGCAGTGTGAACTAATTTGCCAGAGACCAATGCCTCAATGACTTGTTCAAAAATGTCCACTAGGTTTAAATGCCAGGATCTGCCTATAACAAGCCCAAACTGTTTTGGATCCAGGGTTTGAAGACTGTCTAGTTCTTTATTACTGAGTTTCACAATGATGTACTCCTTTGACTCACTGATAAGACTGGTGAGGCATATGGGTCTATAATTTCCTAGCTCAGTAGTGGGTCCCTCTTTATAGACTACTACTAGAGTTCTCAATAAATCTGACATGAATCCAATTGAGTGGTTGAGAAAGAGACTTAATATCAGATCAGACAAACAATTTCTGGTGCTGACAAGAAGAAAGACTAGCACATTATATGGCCCATGTTACTAGTATTCCTAGCCTTGCAGAGAGCATTTAAGACTTGCTCACAGGTAAGTGAGGGGTTGGCATAAGTATACTACTATGCTGCAAATAATTAGGTAGAGATAGGGGAGTGAAGGTTTAGATGAATTTGTCAACTGATATATTGACTATGTTCTCAGGGGATGAGTGTGTGGCATTATTTTCTATTATTCTGGAGCCTTGGTGTGCGTTACATCTGGGGTTCCTAACATAGTTAAAGAAAGCTTTGTGGTTAGGGTTAGCATGGCTGATATTTCTCTGTTTGTACTTGGTTTTGGATGGTTTGATTGTGTTATTAACTTCTTTGTTAATCTTTTTGAGTTCTTCTCTTGCTGATGTGGTGTTAATTTTGTTTCTATGGGCTATGAGTTTCTTCCTGTTATTGGGTTGTTTGTTAATACAAGGGTTCCACCAAATGGGTTTGTTCTTATAGTCGGTGCTGTATTTAAGTCTTATGGGGTACTTATCCATGAATAAGGATGTATGTGCTACAGGTCATCAGAGTGAGGACAGTGTATTAATTTCTTCAGGCCATCAGTTAGTTAAAGTAGATTTGTCTTAGAGTATTCTCTGAAGATGGTAGGGTTATGGAGTAACTCAGGCCTTGGACTTAAGACAAGTCTTACTGCATCTGATTTGGTAACTAGGGGTGTTGATGGGGGGTTTTGAGAACCAGGTCCAATATCTTTGATTACTTCATGGGGGTTTGGATTAATTTGTCTAAGGAGTAGGCATTAAAGAAATCCAGGGATCTTTGCGCATACTTAAATGCAGTAGTATAGGTACCTGATTTATGGAAAAGTAGGCAAAGTCACTCAAGAAGATAGTTAGCAGCATCAGGCACTCAAATAGATCCAGTTGCAGAGAATGTCAAAGAGAACAGACTATGGTGGTCAGGGCATATGTGCAGGAAGTCAAAAGACAATCTAGTGAAGATGATTCGGGACAGAAAGGAAGAAGGTTTGTGTGTGAGAAAAGGCCTATGACCTGCAGCAATTTGTTTATCCCTCATGTAGGTCGAATCACTACTTGTATCCAAGATGGCCAGTGTACTAGGCCAAACAGATTACTCAAAGCAGGAAAAAAAATAAAGAAATAGTATCAGGCAATGCAGAATATAGCAGTAAATGGCTATATAAGTGTGGGACAACATAAGTGCAGGCACAAAAAAGGTCTTTCCTGGTTTCTTCTCGTTTTTAAAAATCCAGTAGATAGTCAATGACTACTACATGTTTTGCAGCCCTTAGTGTCTGAATGGAGGACAACATCGAGCCACTCTCTGCACAGTGGGTATCAATCAAGAATACTAAAACAACCAATGAAAAACAAGTGAACTCTGAAGCCCAAGTGCTATCAGCTATCCAAGGCCTACAGCAATTTATCTGTGTCTCACTTAAAAAAAACACTACTTAAATCTACAACAGGCCAAACAGATTAGTCAAAGTAGGCAACAAAATGAGATTTACTCAAAGTAGGATATAACCAGTACCAGGCAATGCAGAAAACAGCTATAGATGGCTACAAGTGCAGGAAAAGAAAAATAAAATAAAATAGTTTTATCACTTATTTCTTGGTTTTAAAAATCCAGCAGATTATCTAACACTGAGAAGATATGTTACATGCCTCTAGATTCTTATCAGAAGACATCATTTTTACCCCTCTTTATGCATCCATACTTTTATTTCAAGACTACCTCACCCTTCTTTGAGCATCATTGGACACTCTTGATATTTCTCAAATTATATTAATAATACATGTCAGTGCCTAGTTGTATACCAGTTAAAGGCACAAGTCTTACCTCAAGATCAATGAAAGATAAAAATCCTACACAAAAAAATAAATTGGTCCCCATATCCTTCACATATAAATGTAAACAAATTCAGACATTCCAAAAGTCAATATAGGTTGTTCAACTATCTTCAGAAACTTCAGACACCTTAATTTGTCCTTTGTTTTTGGCTGCAGGTTGCATCACTGGTGAATTAAGAACTGAAAAGTTGTGGAACTCTTTTAAACCCAGAGCTAAGCCTCTGAGTTCTTCTTCCTTCATTAACTTCAGAGATTTCAAAGTATCCCAAAGAATGCACATTTTTCAATAAAATCTAGTAACCATATATAAATACCTTGAGAATGTGTTTTCATTTTAGCCCTGCCTTCATAACTTTATTTTACAAACATGCCACAAGTTAAAATAATTGTTTTCTTTACTCTTGTATCCTTTTTGAATAGTCATTATCAAACTAGACTGTGACTCCATTGTAAAACATCAGTATTGTTAACTCACTTAATCACTCATCCTTTCTTATGAGTTGTATCTGACTCATAGAGTGACCCAGTAGATGGCCATTGCTGCCTGCAGAGTTTTCAATGTAAACTGGAAACAGATATAGGTTCACATGTATATCTTCTCTATCACATATGTACATGCTCACACTTGTAGGCAATTTAGAGTCCCCAGTCCACCTTACTGCATATCTTTGGAATGTGGGAGGAAACAATTGCATTCAGAGAAAACCCACATGAATACAAACAAGACATGCAGACTCCACACAGAAGGCACCACAGCTGAGAACTGAAGTCTAGAACCAGTTGCATTGAGGTGGCAATGTAATGTGTGTTGTCAGCCATAAAATGGCTTCTTTTTGTTGTGTAATTTTATAATTTTGTATTTTGATTTAGCAATATAACCAATAGGTTTTGGGCTAAGGCTCATGATCTTTTTCTGTTCTGAATAGTTACATTTTGTTAAGTATACCTGCAACCTGTCCTGCAAAAAGTGACAGTTTCAGTTCTTCTATATTTTTGTGAAAAAAAAGATGCATGCATCCTTATATTGGCTCTCCTCCCGCAGTTGTCAAGATTATTTGCTTCCATGGCAGCTACTTTAACACAAATTCCAGCTGCATCACCATTTTTTCATATGAACTCATTGGTTTTATAAGCCAGTTATAAAGCTAATGGTCTCTCTTCATGCTGACAATGCTTACTTAATAATTCTGCATGCTGATTTGATGTCATTTCATTAAAGTTGAGAGGCATATTTAAGATCTCTGGGTGACCTGATTCCCTGTCACATGTATCATGTGAGCAGTCAGCCATGTCTATGGTATCATCAATTACCCTCACTGACTTCTGTCATGACAGCCCTCTTGTTTTGGTTAACTTTCGAAACAGACTTGCCTGTTGTTTAAACATCAGTTGTTTACATTTGGTGTCCATTTTCCTTCTCACATGCCATTCATAGGCACACTGATGCAATTTTAGCATCTTTTATTTAGATGCTACCTTATACTCACCAGTTTCAGTGCAACGTACAGAGAAGATGTAGAATAGTGTTATTCATCTGCTAACAACCATACATATCTAGTACTGCATTTTGTTGTGCGGTTAATGTTTATGGTGCAGTATTGTTTGTGTGCTTAATATTTTTTCAGCTTCCACACATAAGTATAAGACAAAATGGTCAAAGTGGTTAGTAAAAATAATGAGTTTGATGAGTGTGGATTAAGTAAGCGATGATTCAAATTGTGCAATACCTTGAAAGGAATCTGAAATTTATGAAATGGAACAGTGTTATTAATATTTCTTCTCCTTCAAATCAAAGGTTATGGTACTCGGAATATCATAACAATAATAATTTCTTTCAATTTTAGACTTGGAGCATTAATGGCATCCATATCACAGTAATCAACTCAGTCCTAACATATATAATTCTTTAACTTAGATTACTGATTTATTTACTTGGTACAAAAACATTGGTATTCCTACCACTGCAAAGAGTTTTGTGTGTGTATGTATATATATATATATATATATATATATATATATATAGATAGATATACACACACACACACACACACACACACACACACGCACACGCACACACACACACACACACACACACATACATATATGTTCACTTTATATCTCTGAGTATTTATTTCTTATTTTAGAAAAATCTTTGAAATCCATACCATAGTAGTCAGCTCTGCCCTTACAGAGATATTCCATATTTTGTTTGTGTCTTTTGGCTTTTCCTGGTTAGGGGTCGCCACAGCGGAACTCCAGTCCGCTAATGATTGGCAGTTGATTTTTACGTACCGGCTTGCCAGGCCTGATGCACAACCTTCAACGAAGGTACGCCCATTCACGCATGCCTCCACGCAGAAGACGCTCTAGCTGAGAATGGAACCAAACAGCATCTTACTGTGAGGCAACAACGCTACCGCAGCACCACCACCACAGGTTTACAGATTATTATTTGATTGATTGCATTATTTATTTATGTATGTGTGTAAGTGTTCTTTTTATTTATTTATCAACTAATTTTTAACACCCATACCTCAATAATCAATTATGCCATTCTATAGATACTCGACATCTCTTATTATTTATTTGTCTATTTTTTATTTATTAGAACAAAAATCAACTTTGTCATTTATACCAAAATACACAATTTTGCCTTCACATAGATATTCTCTTCCTTTATTTTCTTGTTTGTTTTTGTTTGCTTGTTTTTTTTTTTAATCTTAATTTATCTATCTGATTGCTTACTTACTTATGCATGTGTATGTTTATCTATAAAAGAAACCACTTCAACTACAGAACAAAGTCAAGCAGTTCCACATCAAGGAACTGCTTGTTTTTGTAGTTATAAGTTTATTTTACGCTTGGTGTGTGGAGTTTTCTCCTTCACGTGTAATTTGTTGTTATTACCTATTTTTGCAGAACAAAGTACTTTGAACTAGCAGCAGGTAACTCATTGACCAGAATCCAGAAAAAGTAGTGCAATTTGACAAGCAAAATTATGGGGGTGATTCAGAGACATTTATATCTTGGTCATACAAAACTGCAAAATGCCGCAGCCAGCATGTTATGGAAATGACCATATAATGTAAGGGAAATGCTCAACATGATTTCACTCCATAAACTGCCGGGTAGTCTCCAATCCACAGGGTATAATATACAATGTATCTGTGTGCTACCAAGCAGTTCCTCGGATTCAAACAAGTGGCACATGTATAGCATATATCATTGATTTATGTGGTGTTATTTCTTTCACGGACTTCTTACTGGCAATGCTCGATATGCCTGTCATGATACTCAGAGATGACGGCAGGGAATCCATACAACACTGCACTGTCACACCCCCACACCATTGCTGAGCATGTGCTTGCAATGATGAAGGCCTGCTTCTGCTACTTGGTTTCATATGGTAGCACATAGTAGTGCTAGGGCTGACAAAAAAAAAAGTGGTGGAGTAGCCTTACTCTACCCTATCTTGAAATTCTACCCGATAATAAAACTATTCCTAAATTCCATAATGCCAACTCCTCATCTCCCATCTTAACCTAAATAACCATAGACAACTATATATTATAGTACTCTATATTCCCAAAGCAATAATGTTACAACCATGGAAAAAATCCTAAACTGGATCTTACATACAATTTGTAATGAAAAGGTAATCCTAGGTGGTGTTAATTTCAATATTGCCACAAAATGCCAGTTATCTAGCCTCAAGCTATGCAATTACCCAGCATCCATCTGCCTGTCCAGCACTAAAAAACATTCTACACAACTATGTTCCCAGTCAGACATTGCGATCCAGTGACCAAAATCTCCTGTCAGTCTACAAACCTAACAAATCTGCTGGGCATTGTCTGTACAATAAGATTACCAAGGCTGGAACTTCATACCTGTATCCATCAGGATTATACCCTCCCTCCCATCTTTCAAAGCCACTCTGAAAGGCTAAAATCTTTCTCTGTTCATGCTCAAAACCAGGATAAATTATATCCCTAAATATGAGTGAGTACCTTTTCACTCCTTACACCACCTTACTCTCCCTTCTTCACTTACTTCCTTACTGCTAGCAAGTTCTCTTCCCTGACTTTCTCTCTTAATATACCATAAGCCTGTTTTTCCCTCACTTCATATTGCAATTCCTATTTGTATTAGACTAACTCACCTTGAATTTCTGTACAAACTGTGTAAAATTTCTCTAAATATTAAAATGATTGTCATATACCTTGTATCAATCCTTAACCACTGTTTTTATAGCATGTCTAATTTGTTATTATTTAAACTGCAGATGTTTTTTTTTATTTCTGAAGATTGTAAAATTATAGTTCTTAAAATGCTTTGTAATAATTTGTAGCTTTTTCCCCCAGGCCTCCCCTGTAAAATGGGTTTCTACCCAGTTGGACTTTCCTGGTAATCAAATCTCAATAAATAAATAAATATTTAGCTTGACTCAACTCATTTATTCCCCCACACATTATAACTGTCACAGAAAATATGTCTCAGTTCTTGACTGGATATTGGTGCCTGATTCCATTGTCTCCAGCAGCACCGTCTCTGATTCCCTCAGTGACCACCCACCTGTATATGCAAACAGACTCAATACCCATCATGTCAAAGACTTACTTAGAACTTCCCGTAACCTCATTAATTTTAACCCTTATACATTTTGGTCTAGCCTAAAAAATGTTCCCCACTAAGCTGTAGACAAATGTATCATACTTTTCCTGAAAACCCTCAATAGTCAGACTCCGAGTAGAACTGAATGCGTAAAGAATAACCATATTACTTGGTTATCACTCATGGCAGGCATATAGTGCATGAAAGAGATAGGGCCTGGCAAGAATGGTTAAATCTCTCCAAAGCCTACAGCATACATAACTGTACTAAAAGACAGATTAATGCAGTCAAGAAAACTACTACAGCAAAGCTTTACTAAATCAGTGTTCCAACCCTAAAGAATTCTGGTCGTCTGTTACTAATATACTCCATCCTGGAACAACTACCACTTCTAATCTTGTCCCCAAATAACAGTCTTTCTGGAATAGCTGCTCAATTTATCACATATTTTATGGAAAGCATTAACAGACTTATGAAAGATTTTCCTCATAACAATCCTGACATGCCCTCTCTTCAGACAGCAAACACCCTCTATTTCACCCTGAAACCTATCCAGTCCGCCTATAGCAAATTGCTGCTCCTGAAACTCTATTCTTCCTCAGCAGATAATCTCCCAGGAAAATATCTCAAGCTAGCTGACAGTTCCATAGCCTGTCCTGTGTCTATCCTACATAATAGATTTATTAAGGAATCATACATTCTTTCTCTATGGAAAAATTCTTTATCATCTCCCTTCATAAAGGAGGAACCTAATCTGATATAAACAGTTTCAGATCTATTGTCTGTCTATGTCTATTGTCACATTATCCCATTTGTCAAAACTTCTGAAGAAGTGCATTGTAAGTACTATATATAGAAAACCGACATATTTTAATGGTTTGTTGCACTGCACAAGTAACCATCCCGATTTATCAAAAAAGAATATTGTTACGGGACAGTATATACAGTAAGCCAGGATGATATCTGAGGATGAACAATTTGAGCAGGGATGTCTTAAATTGTCTGATATGTTTGTTGCTCATGGTAACCCCTTGAAATTGATAAAGGCAATGAGTGACAATGTAACACAGAAAAGGAAAGAGGGGGCAGTACTGCCTTTAATAAAATTAAAGTTCTGTTCATACTGTTAAAGAATTCTATATCTACAGCCAGAACAGAGCTTGCTTTACTGCAAATCCCGAGTGTGCTTAGACCCAAATTGGACACTCGGGAAGGTAAGTTTAATTAAGCTTAAAAACGGATGGTCCCTGACAATTTGGGACGATTGAGAGCTATGGTACAATATGTAAGCAGTGTAAGTGCAGAACAAAGTATACTTAACTCGGCTTGTACTTCAGTTGATTGCAGGTAGATAGCAGCCAGCCAAACAGCTCAGATGTTGAGAAGAAATAACAAAAGCCTTGCACATTTGTCTTTTGAATTCCTGTGCCCTTCGCATAGTTACTAACTAACTCTTTGCTTTTTGCTGTTGAGTCCCAATGCATGACTTGTAGTTTAATAGGTTCATAGGTATTTACTAGGCTAATGATCACCAAGGCCTTTTTTAGCCTAGCCATGCAATACAACTCAATTTCATCCCTATGTATCATGCACATTTATTAGGCGGTGGTATGTTAGTTAGAAGGTTTCCAGAGGTTATATGGGGGGGAGGGGGTGTTAGTGTGGGCATTACTGTTTGCCTCTGTCAATCAGAGACACTGGGGGCCAGACCCAGGTTGAATTTCTGATTTCCCATCCACTGGTCAAGGTTACACTTACATAGGGTTAGGGATGGACTCTGCTTCACATGGATGTGGGGAGCCTGTTCTAGAGCATGCGGATCCTCTAAGACAAATAGTTGTCTCACCAACATGTCTTATTTATGTCACAAAATTTAAATGTTTGTATCTAGTAGTTCTGATAATGTTTGTTTTACAGATGTGCAAAAGGTCCATCAGAGCTGGAACCAAGGATGCCTTGTATACCAGGCATAGATTGACTTTCAGTAACCTGCTGTAGACAGAGTATAGAAATAGGGGTTTAATGCAATCAATATAGAACAATGTGCTTATACTCTGGATTCTCCTGGTAGAATGTGGGCATTCCAACTGTTGCATATGTCTGAACATGTGCATGCCAAAGGGGGCATTATATTCAATAATGGGTTTAATAATGTTTGAATAAAGTGGCATTATAACTTCCTTGGACCTAGATGCCATGCTCTTACTTATAAATTGGGTGACATGGAATGATTTTCTTACTGCCGTGTCTACATGTTGGTCAAAGGCCAGGTTGCTGTCTACATACGTTTCTATATTCCTGATTGTGTGTCTTCACCCAGGATGATACCACAATATAAACAAAAAATGACTGAGTTCAACAATTGGCTTAGCTTCTGGTGTTACTCCAGGGGGATCTAGTATTTGTCAGCCTGGGAAGACATGGTCGACAGGCCATACGGCTTTGCCAGAGATGGTCTGCACCTAGGCTTTCAGATACTGGCTAATGTGCTTGCATTCCACATAGTGCCTTTTTAGGCCATATCAAAAACAGCAACATTTCCAACATAGCAAAATCCACTCAAGACAAACTCAAGGTTTTGCTGCTTAATGCTAGGAGTCTAAACATGAAATTGCACTTCCTGGAAGCACTCCTCACCTTGGAAGATGCTGATGTCTGTACAGTCACTGCAACATGGTTTAAGGCCATAGAGAGCACTCTAACTGTGCAAGGCTGCAATCCTTTCCATACGTTCAGACCTCAAATGAGCATGAAAGATCCAAAGGTGGAGGTGTATCCATCTTCACTAAAGCCAAGTACACTTTGAGATTGGTCAAACAGCATGACTCTGTTGAACTACTCCATGCCCAATTAATTATAGGCAAAAATCCCTACCACATAATTGCTAGCTATAGGTCCCCCTCCATGAACCAAAAAAAAGCACAATGCCTACGTGGACTTACTGGAATCACTCGCCATACAGCCCAAAACCTTAGTCACGGGAGATTTCAATTATCCCTCCATCGATTGGGTAACATATATGAACTCAAATATGCTTGCTCAGAGGTTCTTGGACTTTGACAATGAAAATGCTCTAGAACAGATAGTCTGCACCTGCACAAGGGCTCTAATATCCTTGACAAAGTGCTCACCAACATGGATGCTCATTGCACTGTCCCTTGTGTGATGTCCTCCCTGGTAAGGCCGGACCATAAATCAGTCTCATTCTAAGTAACTATTGGACCCCACACCCCTAAAAGAGAAAAAACTAAGAAACTTCTCCAAAGCAAACTGCAGTCTACTATGTTATGGTATAAAAAGTTTTATATCTCCTGCAATCACAAGCAATGACTCCTATGCAGAGATCCACACAGATTCCATTTATAATCATCTTAGCAACTGCATAGGCCCAGCTATATCTGAGCGGATTAAAACCAGGCCCTCCCAAAAAAACAAGCCATCTTGGTAGGCATCTAGTATAAACATATTGTATAACAAAAGGAAGAAATTGATGTCCAAGAACAAGAGGCAGTTGCCTCTGCAGAGGATGAATTCCATCCACAGATTGAACAAGCAAATCAGAAGTCTTGTTAAGTCCTCTAAAGCTAATTATGAAGCTAAAATAGCATCCCTAGCCAAGGACAATCATAAGACATTCTTTAACTATGTCCAAAATCTAAAAGGGAGTGTCCAGTTATGTGCCAAATTGGTGGTAGATGGTACCACTCACACTATACCAGACGAAATTGCCAACCTGCTAGCTGACAGATTTGGTGTAAATCTCACCCTCCATCCCCACCAGCCATACCCCAAAGCATACCTGACACCAGTTCTCTACCTAGTATCTCTAGAAATCAAGTCATATCTGCTCTCTCCAAGGCCAAAAACACAGCCTCAGTGGGATCAGTTAACATCCCAGGTTGCTTACTAAGCATTCCAAAACAGGACCTAGCTGACCCACTTGCCATTCACTTTAACCACAGCCTGAGAGCTGGCTTTGTACAAGCAGAATGGAGAATAGTAAAAGTAATCCTCTTGCATAAAGGGGGGCCATCAACCAACTCTGGGAACTATAGACGCATAAGTCTAACCAGCCTCATCTGTAAGGCCATGGAAAGGATCACAATGGATGTTAGCAACAAGGACATAGGCGACCTTCAAACTCTAGACCCAACACAGTTTGGCTTTGTTAAGGGTAGATTGTGCTTATTGGACCTGTTAGACTTCAAGAAAGTCACCAAAGCCCTGGATGAAGGTAAGACAGTACATATTGCCTATCTGAACAAAGCCAAAGCCTTTGACACAATCCCCCATTGGGTATCATTGAAAGACTCTCCCACCTAGGTGTTAACCCTTACATCACTAGATGGGTAGCTAATTAGCTCACCAACAGAACACATACTGTCAAATTTGGTGACTCCACCTCTACCAGTAGACCCGTCACCAGTGGCACACTGCAAGGATCTGTACTCGGCTTTTACTATTTGGAACTTATTTCTCAGAAGTCCAGGCTGAAGTAGACAACCTTTGTCTTACTATGTTTGCTGATGTTTGTTAACTATGTGCAATCACTGAGTCCCCCAATGATGTTAACATATTACAATAGGGGCTAACACAAACAAGTGACTGGTGCCAAAGTCATGGTCTAAAACTAAATGAAAAAGAGCACTATTATCCTACTTGGCAAAGTGGAATTAACCACTAATTACAATATTGGCAGCACCCTTCTAAGTTCAAACCCAGTAGTGAGAGATCTGGGAACACAGGTCAACAGCAATCTAAACTTTGACCACAAGGATTCCATGGTGGTTTGGAAAGCCTTCTACATTGCACATCTCATAAGTAAAGGCATCACATGCAGGTCTAAGGACATTATAACCCCACTTTACTCTACCCTAATCAGACTATTGGAGTACACCTTCTGGCCCCTTCTGCCTGCAGCAACTGGAGAGACCACAGTGGTTTCTCACTAGGAAGATACAAGGTCTCCAAACTATGACCTATGTGGATAAACTGAAAGCCCTGTCACTGTACTCAGTATCACATTGGCTACTGAGAGGCAACTTGTGCCTAGCCTACAGGGCACTCTCTAACCCTGACTTGATGAAAATACTGCACATCTGCAAATCAAATAGCACTAGAGCCACTCTCTCTAGGGATCTCAACCTTGCCAGTGACATTAACAGAACATGCTGGAGAGACAGGTACGTCTCCCAGAGATTGTCGCTGCTCTTGAATAAACTTCCAATTCATGTGAAGCAGAGCTTCTCAATGACCCTATTCAAGCACAACCAGGACAAATGGATGGGTGACTGCAAATTCACCCTGGGGTGGCACCCATTTCCCTCATGGACAGGGTTTAGCAACAGGAACAGTCTCTGGGGATTCTTTTAAAACTGAAACATCAGGGTTTACATCAAAGTTGTTTGAAGAAAGCACACTGTCCTATTGCATTTGAACAGTTGACAAGCCACTCTAGAAATTAAAGTCATTGGCACAGGCAATCTGCTACATCACTGGTTCAGAGACAGGTAATACATGTCTACGATTCCTTCTGAAATCCATTCCTTCATATTATATGATGTAAGATCTCAGTTCCTTACAAATGTTCTTTGCAATTTCCACTCAGTCATATCTTTTGGATGTTTGCATTCACACAGCTTCTCTTTGTAGTAATGGAGTTAGGGATTTATTGGCCGTATCATAATACAACATTTGTGACTGATGTTTTTTTGAAAGTTGAGCCTTGACCACTCTGTTGTTCTTTGTGTTTGGTGCTAACAATTGTTTACTGATTGAAAGAATTGTTTACGTCTGCTGGACATCAATCTTTGATCAGGTGAACCAACCAAATTGTCTTGAGGACTGTTTCTGAGATTGAGTAAGTTAAGGAAAACATCTGTACCATTTCTCTTGGATTTCTCCAACAAGTGCTTTGCACTCTGAACTGCATTTTCAGCTAAACCATTGGCTTGTGGATACGCAGAATTACTGATAACATGAACAAAGTCCTATGTCTCAGCAAATCTCTTGAACTGCTGACCAGTAAACTGTGCACCATTGTCAGACATGACTTTGTGCGGACTAGCATGGACAGACAAATATCTTCAGTTTTGTAACAACTGTGCTGGATGTCGAGTTAGGAAGTAGGTCAATTTCAAACCAATCTGAGTAAGAGTAATCTCGACCATTCCATTCAAACATATCTGTGGCAACTGTTGACCATGGTAATTCAGGAATTTGGTGTAGCTGAAGTGGTTCTTTTTGCTCATGTGATTTGGTGCTGTTGCAAATTGAACATGTTAAAGTTTCCTTCTCTATATCTTTGGACCTAGAATGCCAAAATGCAATGTTTCTTGCTTGTTTTTGGTTGAATCATTATCTGGGTGACCATAATGCAAGAATTTGATATATTCCTGTTATAATGCTTTAGGAATTACCACTTTTGGACCTTTCATGATAATTCCATCTTCCATCATGAGTTCATCTCTGTAAGAAAAATACTGCTGAATGTCAACTGGTAAACTGGTTTGTTGAGCTGGCCATCTTTGATGGACAACATTTTTAGTTTATGGAGAAGTGGGTCTGAAGCAGTGTGATTTCTTAGTTCATCAAGGTGTGATGACGAAAAATTTTTGACTTCCTTGACTTCAAAGTCTGCTGTTTCATTTTCATTCTGGTCTGTCATTTGGGTGCACATGACAAAGCATCAGCAAGGTACAAGTGTTTGCTCTTTTTGTAAATATTGGAATTGTACTTTTGCAATTTAAAAGCATGCATTACACTTGAGCTGTGTCTGTATGTATTGGCTTTTGCAAAACTGTCAGTAGTGGTTGCTGATCAGTCTCTGTTTGGATAGGTCTGTCATAAATATAATCAGTGAATACTGAACATGCGAACGCCAAAATTTCTTTCTTTGTGTGCATAATACAATTCTGCATGGGTTAAAGTTCTTGATGCATAGGCTACTGGTATGCCTTCGTGAAGACATGCTGAACAAAGGCCATACTTTGAAGCATCACAAGAAAGAGTTAAGGTTTGTGAACATCATAATATCTCAATGTGTGTGGACTGGCAATTTTCTACTTCAGAATACAAATGCTCTTTGGTGTTGTTCCAACCAGGACCAGTGTACATTTTTGTGTGTTAACTCATGTAATGGTGCAGAAAGCTCACTCAAGTCTGTGATGAACTTTCCTTAATAGTTGACCATACCTAGAAAATTTTGTAAAAATAGCTACGAAAACAAAATCGCCATTAATTCTAAGGACAACCACAAAGCATTCTATAACTAATAGAAAAAGCAGGAGGCCAACTCAGCTGACAACGTAAGACAAAATGATAAAAAGCCAAAAATCAGTCACAGGCAAAAAGCCAATAGTCACTAAGTTCCAGCAACGATGTCAACGACAGCTTTTCAAACACCAGCGAAATATTTTATTTCCTTAGATAAGTACAGGCAAGCGCTTTCACCATAAAAGGCTTCCTCACGCCATTAACATTAGAATAAAGGAAGGTCATGTTTATATAAAGATTTCATGACATCACTTTCTTAATTAATACAGATTCATTAAATAATTATTATTATAAAAACATGGTATTAATTACATCAAACAACTAAAATTTGCATATTCAATATATAAACTAAATTTTAAACATCACATAAAAATATATACTTAATTATTTCCTAAGCTTTTTACCTTTTAAAATTGGTTTAATAGGGATCCTATCATTCAAACCTGGTGGAGCATCTGCTCTCAACCTGATTATCCATTTTGTTTCATTTTGTTCCGTTTTATTCCATACATCACCCCTTCTAATAGATGGCAAAAACTTTTGAATCACCATAAATTTAAAGCAATGATCTGTAGAAGTTTCAATTATATGTTTAGACAATGCATTCTTAATAGATTTTATTCTTATATTATATATATGCTCCCTCACTCTATCTCTCAAGTGTCTATCAGTTTTTCCCACGTAAAACGCAGGGCATGCACAGCAGGTTGCTAAATAAGCTACGTGCTTAGAATTACAATTAGCTGAAGGGAGAAAATTATATTGTAGATTACTAACAGGATGTATGAAAAATCCTGAAGTATTAATATATGAGCAAAAGTTTCACCTCTGGCATGGTTTTGTAGATTCATAGTCATTCTTATTATGTGCACGTGATTCTATACGTCCATAACTACAAAGTATCCTATGTAAATTGGTCCTATTCTTATATTTAAATATTTGCGACATCACCTATTATTTTGTTAATTTCTGGGTCCACTCTCAGTATGTCCCAAAACTTTTTGTACGCATCTCTAATATCTCTAGCATCCTGAGTGTAATACATACTAATCTGGGTTATTTCTGTCTCTTCATAAACTTTTGCAACATTCCCTTCTTCATAATTTTCTTTATCTGCAAAATATGGGGAAGCTGTATTTTTCCTTAACATATCCACTGTAGCCATATTTTGTTCAATCTCCTCTAAAGTATACGCTCTTTCTAATAATTGTTTTTTCAACTTATCCACTTCTTCTCTATACCCTTGATCTGTAGGATTCATTCTAGATGCCCTCATAGCCTGTCCTTTTATGATGTTCTTAAATATAAAATTTGGGTGCATACTCGATCTATGTAACAGAGAATTTCTGTAACAAGATTTCCTATGCACACCTGTATTGAGCAGGCCACAGGGTAATCTCTCTACATATACATCTAAATAAGAGATGTATTCTTCTGATGCTGACATAGTAAACTTTAAGTAATGAGTTAAAGAGTTCACTTGATGAAAAAACTTTTATAATTCTGAAAATTCAGATCTCCAAATAAAAAACAAATCGTCTACAAAGCGGACGTAAAAACATACGTTCCACTTATAACTGTCTAAATTAAATAGTTGTTCAATCTCCCAATCAACCATGACAAGGTTGGCGTAGCTGTTGGCACAAGATGTGCCCATTGATACGCCATCCTTTTGATGAAATATCTGGTTATCAAAGGTGAAAATATTATAACTCAATACCACATTCATCAGTTCACAAATAGCATCAATTTCAGTTCTAGTAAAATTCTGATGTTTCTTCAAACATCTACAAACACTCTCGATTCCTTCCTTATTTGGAATCTGAGTGAATAGTGACTGTACGTCCATAGTTACCATCCAAAATTTATACGTTTCTGATATATCTTTCATTACATCATACAACATAGTCAAAAATTGTTTTGTGTCTTTTAAAACATGTACATATTTATCTACAATAGGTCTTAGTTTAGTCTCAAGATATAATGAAATTGGTTCGGTAACCCAACCTTGTCCCACAACAATTGGTCTCATAGGTGGGTTACTATGATCTTTATGTATTTTTGGTAACCCTTGAATACATGGTATTAGAGGCTCGTCAATCAAACAAAATCTATATAAATCATCACCTATCATACCAGATTCATGGCTATTGTAAAGAAAACTAAGTACTTCATCAATAATTTCATCAACTCGTGCATTATTAATCTTTTGATAAAATTTTTTATCACTTAACATCTTATTCATGCTTAATATATACTGCTCAATATCCATTATAACAATAGGGCCGCCTTTATCTGCGGGCCTAATAGCTATATTAAAATCTTCTCTAAAGCTTTTTAAAGCTTTTCTCATTTCAGGACACAAGTTACCATACCATTTTCTGTCCCTATTATTTTTATTAATATCATGTAATTCTTGTTCAACAAGTTTGAAGTATGCTTCAATAAGTGGGTGCATGTTAGGAACATATGTGCTAGGTTTCCTAAGTGTATTCACACATCTTATATTGCTGTTACCATAATCTAACTTCAGTTGAAAATTTCTTACAAATAGTTTTAAATCTAAAACAGAATCAGTGATATCACTCTTTGCAGAGGGTATGAATGATAAGCCTTTTTCTAACAATAAACTTTCATTTTTAGTCAAGACCTTTTTAGAAATATTCCAGATTAATGTGGTACTACTTTTTCCCACATTTTTTTCAACGTGGGTCCTGTAACCTCCTCCTCTGTTAACCGGCTCTTCTGTCTCCCTCTGCTCATAGAGCGATCCCTCCCACCCTTCTGAATCTCGGATATGGGGAAAGGGGCCATCCCTCTATTAACATTCATGCCATCTCTACTAGAAATTGATGTTTTCTTTCTAACAACCTCACATTTATTACTATTAACCTCTGAGATCTTACTATTTATGTTCGAACCCATATTTTCAGTTTTACCTGTTGTTAGAACTTCTATATCTCCCAATTCAGTTAGGGAACTCAAGTCAGATGACAAGAACTAATGTCGTCCTGCAAGCTAACCCAGCAGTAACATTTGAGATATTAATTTAATAACTTTCTGAGAGAGGCAGAGCATTTTGTATTTTGTCTTTGACCTGACATCAGCTGGAAAACCCATTCACCACATCTGCCTTGCCTTGTTTTGTAAGTAAGTTAACTAGGGTACAGTAATTTCTCTTAGATTCAGACATGAATATAGTGAAGTATAGCTTAGATGTTTTCTTTATTTATTTGAGGCTGTCCTGCAATGTTGTTTTAAATATTTCCTGTGATTTTGAACTCTGATGCAAATGTGATTATTTACTGAGCATTTTCTTGTTCTTTTGTTATTTATTATTAAATATATGTAAACTTTTCATTGTGGCTGATACTTGTGAGACATATTTAAATCCTGGGAGTACTTATTTATTTGGTGACACTGTGGGCCACTCCTAATAACCTTGCTCTTGATCAAACTAACATTTGGATTACTAGTAACACTACACAGTAAGATTGGACAAGTTGGCTGGTGGCAGTAAAAACTACCTTATAGTCTGGGCAAAAGGGGCATAGTAACCTGTGCTAGCCTTTCCCAGGTGTGTGTGTGTGTGTGTGTGTGTGTGTGTGTGTGTGTGTGTGTGTGTGTTTATGTATAAATCAAATCTCAAAGTGTATGTGTGTGTGTGTGTGTGTGTGTGTGTGTGTGTGTGTGTGTATGTGTGTGTGTGTGTGTGTCAGCTACTTGGGTAGGGTCACAAAGCACTGGTTGGACAGAGAAGGTACTGGAGGTGTTGGCTTGGGCACTCAGCTGACATCTCAACTCTATAGCTGTAGCAGTGAGGAGTCTTATTGGGGATCTAGAGAAAGAGGGAGAAGCCAGCCCCAGACTGATTGTGATCTCTGTGTGCTCTTAAGGGAAATTCAGTCAATCAAAATGAGCCACGAACATAGGAATCCAAACCAACAAAATCAAAAACGGATCCGGACTAGCAAGAAAAACATCTTTAATAAATAACTCAGCTTAAAAACAGTTTGACTAGCGTGTAAAGATATTTACAATATACGCTCAACAGGTAGATAGCTTTGACAGCTTAAGTAGCGTGTGAATAAATTTACAATGTACGCTCAAAAACAAATAAATAAATAATAATAACAAAAAATGAAAAAGAGAAGGGGTGAGTTGAGAAAATAAAAAAAGAGCATCAGTAATTGCACAGATAATATATAAAGCTTTGTACAAATAATGTGCTACATTATGCTACATTATGTTACATTTTACTTATAACAATAACAAATGATAATAAATACCTTAATTACATTGAATAGTACCCTATTGCTAGCACAGACACATTACACTACAGATCAGAATGCATCCAGCGATCATTAATGCTTGAACATATGCATTTTGCATGTACAATGTTTACATTTGACAGCAGGCCATCTGGGCACAGGTATAGAGGTCTGCACTTCCACTGCTATCATTATGAATACGTAACACTACTCAATTTTACTGCTGACAAGCTAAAACATCTTTGTAAAGAGCTGCACTTAAATTTGGGGAGTGTGTTATTCAACTCTTAAGCAATATCTAAAGTAATACTTTCCATTTGGAATACAGCATAACGCCAGCAATCTTTCCTTTTACACTTTTATACTTACAGGTTCACTGTTATAAGTATACCAATCTGCAGCATGTTCTTGGTGTCCCTGGTGTATAGGTAATGATTTACACTGCAATATTTGTGTCAACTGAAACACGTCCTGTATACTTTGGAAGTGTAGTTTTCTAAATGTTAACCCCTATCAACTCTGTAATACTTGACTGTTTTACTAAACATACTAATGCATGCACAATATAAGTGTTTAGCACAATAAGCTGAATTTACTCCTAATGCTAGAATAACAGCACTGTTTTGAAGCATACATACCACTTGCATCTCTCATCCTTCTCAGTCTTCCCTCATAGGCTCCCACATTTAGTATTCTCTGCATTAGCTGTGGGAAAAAATAAACACATTAAGATCAGCAATCAAAAACAGGTACAGCTGCTTCATCATTCAAGCAGTGCCTGTAAGTGATACTCATACATATGTGAAGTGCCATCAGTCTTACATTCATCAAGCCATCATTCAAGGGAATCCCTCTTCCTCATCCTGAGGTCTCGATAATGCTTTCAACACTGCTCACCAGTGTGGGGGATAGAGGTAACAGTGGACAAATCCCTGGACAAACTATTCTATGCATCTGATTTGTAATCTGGTCCATGGTAGTGCTCCTGCAACAGCGGGAGACCATAATCATTCACTAGGAGTCCATCCAACAAACACTTTAGACTCCTGCACACCTCACCTTTGAGAATGAAATCTCAAAACTTCACCATCTGTAATGCAGAGGAACACCAATGTACAATGTGTTTCCCTGCCAATTACAGTTATAACAGATATTGAGAATGCAGAATGTTGCAATCTGCAGCATTTGAAAATGGTGCATGCTGCTTAGTATCGTGCAAACACAGGCAACATGTTTGCACGAAGCTAAATAAGCACAATACATGAAATAATACAGATATTAATACAAAAACTGCACAACTGACAATATGCCTGTCTCATCCACCTGGACAATGATTATTATACAGGAAACAGTAGGTCAACTACTATTATTTATAATGGGAAGTGGGACACCATTTAAAAGGACAGGATTCTGCTGTTTTAGAAACCTAGACCTTAGCTAAGGCAGTCCTACACTCAGTTGTTCCCACAACAAGAATGAAGATATAGCTGTCTACAAGGCATTGCATTGCTAGATATTACAAGGCCACATTAAAAAAAAACAAGGCTGCAAAAACTGTATTCAAACCCAGGACCATGTGAAATTAAAAGTGGCACTTAACACCTTGCACCACAGGAGAAGTTACATAAGCTGTGGCTACATTTGTAGCATTGTAAGGTTCATAAAGGCTCAAAATGTGAGAAAAAGGGATAACATGCAGAAAAAGAATCCAATTTTTGATATATACAGCCCAAGTTATCAGTACACATTGAATATGCCTACATACATGTGCAATCAAGATCAACATGCAGTGTAGACTCACAGCAATGCATGGTTGCCTTAAAGCTGTTGTTCTCACATACACCACTGTAGCAAGCAGTAACACTTATTCTGCATACAAGCAACTTCAACAGGGAATGTACATTTATACTGAAATAGAACATATTAGATGTACACTTAGTTAAATACTGCACTTACTCCTTACGCAGGCTGTTATGAATCTTGTTGCCAAATAAACAACACTGTCCTAACATGCTGTGTTATTTGGTCAGTCAGCAATCATCATCTGACCAGTACTGTGGTACAAAGCATTTGTGAAAACAATGCTATATTTATTGCCTTTACAATGTTGAAGGATATTAAGGGGGAATATGTTATGCAGTTGGCTAATATGTTAAACCATGTTGGCTAGCACAGACAAGCATTGACTGTTATTCTGTGGGTGGGGAGCAGAGGCATTCACCCTATATGTGCCTGTGAGATATCCCCATAGCACACATCTGGAGCATTTTGGAGATGGGGTACATATGGGATTCATGTTAACTGTTGCCAGCACATGTGGCAGATGATGCATATCCCATTAAACATGATTTGGCAGTTTGAGTTGTACATATCATGGTTAATGTGGATCCTATCCTGTTCTCTATTTCTTGTTGTCATATGTACATGACTCCAATGTAAGGCACACACATTAATTTAGGATAATGCAATACATGTTACAATTGTAACAGTCATCTAAAAATAAACTCAGAACTAATGTATAAATTTGTCATATTGTAGCATACCATGCAGTGAATGGTTCAAAAATTGTGGAAGGTGATGCCTATAACACACCAAGCATGCCTCCTTCTAGTCTGTGAAGTGCCTCAGTGACTAGGAATAGCATTTAAACACATCCTTTTCATTTCAGCTGGGATGGTTTCCTGCACTCGTCTGCAACTCTGCTGAGAGAGGTCACTCAGTTCCTCCACTGTCTATGTGCCCTGCAAACTTTTCACCTTTTCTGTGTATGGCTATTGCCAGCAGCATCAGTGTCTTCAGCCTTTATTACAGATAGAAGTATTCAAAAAGCAGCAGGAAATAACAGTCTATTGTGCCTACCTTGTGTCTGTACTCAAGTTTTTTCTCAATGCACAAACCAAAAGAAGAAAATGGAGACAACATGGATGCTTTTATATCTTGCTGACTAGCTCCACAGATTGATTAGCATGCAATTCAGCTGGGTATGCTCAAATTAGCATCTCTGAAGCACAGAGTAGGACACATGCAATTGATTATTGATGTAATCCATTATAGAAAGGCAAATGAATAGCTGGGTAAACTGATGTAGATGGCAGTAAATGATTGTAATTTCGATAAACATTTCATGTGATTCACAATATTTATACAGTGGAGTATTGCACTCCATCAGGTATGTATCCATCTTGTAACATAAATAATGCATATGCTGGAATGTGGATAACAATGAATGTGAAGTAAATCTGTATGCATTTGTTAGAAATATATTCATTGCACTGCCTTTTTTACCAGCAATGTGAGAGGTATAGAGAATATAGGGTAGGCATAAAGTATAATGCTATATGCTAACTATGTACACATGTTCCATGGAAAGATCCTTAGATAATGCTTTTAATATTTCCCCATTGTTTGCTTAATAACATTGTTCCTGACCCTGTTATTTAGTGTTTTTGGGGATGGAGATGATGTTCTGCTATGGCACAAACTACAGTGGACTGTTATGTTGGGTGGGGGACATAGTTCAGTGCCTGTTAGAGCACAATCAAGCATGTGTTGATGTTGTTACTTTCTTAGCTGTGTAACTGCCCTTGTTATTTACTGCCCAGTGTTGAATCGCTACAGTTTAATCCACTGTTGATAATTGGGAAGCATCCTTTAATGCATTATCTGTACAACAATTTGTACTTATGTGATCATTATATGTGTTATCATTATATTGTCTTTCAGAAAATGATATGCCCCCTAGATGTAGGCCTCCATTCACTGAGACCGAAAATGAGCTGATCATAGATGCATTTAGACAATACCATGAAGTCCTGCTGTAAAGAGTGTAGGCCAGAATGGCTGAATGTACGGAACTCTGATATGAACTTGTCCAACATATCAACAGGGTGAGCCAACAGAGTCACACGTATGAGGAGGTGTGTCACAGAGCTACCAATATGATCCATGCAGCCAGGAGGCATGCAGCTGAAGTGTCACATGATTGTGAGATCACCGGTGGTAAGCCTGCAGCAAAAGAACCCCTCAGTGCCACTGAAGAATTACTGGCAAATATTGTCAAACAGGAAAACTCCGAGCAGTCGAACAGCTAGTATGTCTTTGACGTGGGTTTGGCTTTGTTAGATCATCATTAGAATACTGTTGCATTCATTCTGCAATAGTATATATAGTTTCAATGTGTGGCAGGTTTCTTTTTTGTAGGGGGTAAGTAAGATAGCAGCAGTGTGCAGGTCCTTTAACTGCCACAGAGGAATTCCTCACACACATCTCCACACAGGAGAGCTCCCAGTAATAATTGAGCCAATATGTTCTGGATGTGGGTGCCTCTCCTGCATTACATGTGGGCCTGCATAGTAGCAGCCGATTGTACTGAGAAATGTGTATTGGCATTTCTGCATGTATGAGGGCAAAGTGATAAGGCCACTGCACATAAAACAGAACAGAGCATGCAATATAAGGAGACATTGTTAAAGCTCACACTGGGTTCAGAGACACTAGCCTTCTATTAGATACTCCTACTGTACATGCCTACCACAAGTGTACAGGTGGGATTTCTCCAAAAACAGATGTTATCCTAATCTTCTTATTATTTTTGCTACTACCATCGTGGGTCACCACAGCACATCATCTGCTTCCATTTCCTGCTTTTCTCTGGATCTTGTTCTGTCACACCAACCACCTTATCTTAGGCCTTTCTCTTTTACTCTTACCTGCCAGCTCAATCCTTAGCATCCATCTCCAAATATACCCAGTATCCCTCCTAAACACATGTCCAAAACAATGCAATCTCATGTCTCTGGCCTTGTCTCCAAGCCGTATGACCTGAGCTGACACTCTAATATTGATTACTAATCCTGTCCATCCTCAGCACACCCAATGCAAATCCTAACATCTGTAACTCTGCCAGCTTCTGCTATGACTCCTGTATTTGTGTCAGTGCCATCATCTCCAAATCATATAACATAGCTTTACTCACTACAATCTTGTAGACCTTCCCTTTCAGTGTTATTGGTACCTGTTACTCACCAGGTCAGGATAAAACAAGCTAGCATTGTGGGTTCTTGTTCAAGCAGCTTTATTGTATGCAAACACATCATAAATGAGGTTAAGCAACTTTAACTTATAAACAGATTAGCTATCATGTACATGGATGTTAACATTCTGGCTGCACCTTCAAAATGGCACTAAAGCTAACATATGCTTGGCATTTATATGCACGCACAGATCTTGGAAATGCTTCTTAAAAGGACAACACACCTGTTATTCTACAGTACTCGTCTGTCACAAATCATTCTAGACACTCTTCTACAGCCATTTCACCCTGCATCCACTGTCTTCTTCAACTATCTTCCACACTCACTGTTACTCTGAACTTTTGCTCTCAAGTATTTAACATCATACACCTTCACCAACTCTACTTCTTGCAGGCCCACCATTCTGCTATTCTCCCTCTCATTCACACACATTTATTCTGTCTTAGTCCTTATGCTGTTCATTATTCCCCACTATATAGCATAACACTACCTCTCTGTGGTCTCCTAAACATGTTTCCTACTGTCAATACAGATCACAATATCATAGGCAAAAATTATAGTCCATAAATTATATATCATGGGGACTCCTGTGTGACCTCCTGTGTCAATCTGTCCATCAGCATTGCAAAGAAATGTCATGATTGTGCATACAGTAACAGGAATATCACTGTTGTTGATTTTATACTGCATGAGGTGACATCTACCTGTCTACCAGGCCAGTGTGTGCCCATGGCCTGTTGTGAGAAATACATATCCAATTATCTGATATAGTTGATGACATCAGCAGTGTGTGAAGACATGAGGATAATATCCCATAGGCTGATGTAAAATGCTCTGTATAATGTCCACCAACAGCTCTCACACATACACACATACACGCACACACACAGCCCCCCCCCACACACACACACCAAGTTGACTGCAGTGAGATTAGAACCCCTACCTAAGTTTATAGACCCAAACACACAGTATTTCACACATGCACCGTGGCACAAGTCTGACTTTAACAGGACTGCAGGTGATCTTATACTAGATGACATCAGCAGGCCATATGGAGGACGAGGGGTTGGAGGACTGCCACACATGGATGATTGACACACTGACAGAACCCACACTGTGAAAGTAGCAGACTCTAAATCCAAGTTCAGACCAGTGACAAGTGAAGTGCCACAGGGTTCAGTCCTGGGTCCTCTCCTGTTTGGTATCTCCTTCTCTGAAGTACAGGCTAACACAGAAGGTCTTTGGCTAATGAGGTTCGCAGATGACTTAAAACTAGGAGCCATAATCAAAACTTCTAACTATGTGGACATCCTACAAAAAGGCTTCACTGAGACAGATGCCTGGTGTCAAAGCCATGGCCTCAAGCTCAATGCCAAAAAGTGCATTGTCATCCCTTTTAGTAAAAACTCTGTACCCATGAACTACCACATAGGCGGTAGTCTACTTAACACCAAAAGTGTGATAAAAGACCTTGGGACACCAGTGGACACTAGTCTCTCCTTTAATAATCACATTACAACAGTAGTCAAGAAATCCTTCTATGTGCCACACCTCATCACAAAAGGTTTCTCATCCAGAGAAAAAGAGGTCATTGTTCCTCTCTACTCATCACTTATTAGTCCCATTATAGAGTACAATGCCCCTTTTGGTATGTACCTCACAAATATCATCTACAACAACTGGAAAGGCTGCAGAAATACCTCACAAAGAGGATTACCAACCTCAAACAGATGCCCTACTCAGACCATCTCAAAAAACTCCAGCTTTACTCCGTTGCATATCACCTACGCAGAGGTGATTGCTGCCTAACATACAAAGCTATGTCAAACTCAGAGCTGTTGGACATGCTCCACTTAAAGAAATCACAATCCCTCTGAGCTACACACTCTAGGGACCTAAACCATGTCACCACAATAAACAGAACATGCTGGAGGGATAGATTCCTGTCCCAGAGACTTCCCATACTCTGGAACAAGCTACCTATCTATATCAAACAAAGCTCCTCATTAGCACTCTTCAAGAAAAATCTTGATGATTGGATGGGAGATAGGAAATTCACCCTGGGGTCACTTATGTGGCTCTGCTCAACAGGGGCACAGGAAAATTATTTTCTTGGGTGGTGAAAGCCAGGGTAGCATTTGGCTAGGCTTATATAGGCCCTAGGGCCAATAGCCTAGTACCTACATATGAACCTATTTGTCAAGCACAAAAACAATGCAAAAACATACCATTTTCCAAAGAAGTGTTGAACACACACTTCCAGTCTTCTTCATGGAGACAGACACACACATACCAAGTTGACTGCATTAAGATCATTGAGATTAAAACACCTACCTATCTAGGTTTACAGTTTAGAAAACACAGCACTTACACACATGCCACAGCACATGTCTGACTTTAACAGGACTGCAGGTGATCTTAAGAAGATGATATCAGCAGGCCCTGTGGGGGACAAGATGTTGCAGGGCTGCTACAAATGTAAGATTTTGCAAGCACAAAAACAATTCTATTTGGCAAGGAAGTGTTGGTACACACTCCCAGGCTTTTTCATGGAGACTGACACAAACCGAGTTAACTGCAATGAGATTAGAACCTCTACCTATCTAAGTTTACAGACCATCTAAGTTTACAGACCAAAGAACACAGGACTTAACACATGCACCATGGCACAAGTTTGCCTTTAACAGGACTGCATGTGATCTCATAGATGACATCAGCAGGCCTTGTGGGGCAAGAGATTGGAGGACTGCTACATATGGATGTTTTTGCAAGCACAAAAAAAACATACTATTTGACAAGGCAGTGTTGGATGCACAGTCCCACTCTTCTTTATTGAGATAAACACTACTACAGTGAGAACCAAACTCATAACAATCTAAGTGTACAGACTACAGAACACAGTTATTAATGCAAGCACAGCCACACAAGTCTTAATTAAACAAGACTGCATGTGAACTTATAGTAGATGACATCATCAAGGGATATAGGGAACACCAGCTTGGGAGGGCTGCACAGGCACATTGCTTCTTAGTGTCATCTGAGGTAGTACACTGACAGTAGTATACTGTTTAGATGTCATAGTTGTGTAACATGAGTCCCTTCTTGAGCATAATTTCATGTTTTACTTTGGCAGTGCAAGCCTGGTTGCACAACTATATGGCCATGTCTATGAGAGAGCATGCAACATTATATATTGCACGTTTGTTTTGTGTTAGATGTATGTATTGCAGAATTAAGGAGATCCCATGATTGCACTGATTGTTGTTTAGGCTGGTTGTGAGGAAACACATGGATGTTTATTATGTTTCGGTACAGATAGTTATACTGTGCTCTCATTTTGCAATGTTTCCACATGTAGTCTTAGGTCACACAAAGCATCTGGGAAATACAGAACAGAAAGAACATAGATCTATGTATGTGATGTAATAGCATACCTCTCAACCTCTTAGAGCAAGAAGTCTATACAAAACCATAAGTAAAGTAGGTGTAAAGTGGGAAAAACAGGGTCAATGTTTAAATATTGCCCTTACAAACCTAGAATGTTGATGGAATAACAGGTTTTGCTTTAGCGTGAATTTTCTGAAGGGTATGACATCCACAAGTAAAATGTATGTCATTAATTTCTGAATACATTCTCAATGATTTAACAATACTTTGGTAGAAACCAACATTTTATGGGGAGCAGACTACAAATATTATGAAGAAATATGGACATTCTTCATAAATCTGGACAGCTGAGAACTATGATAGTTTGGCATGATGAAAATGCTATGATTATTGTGCTAAGTGTACATGCATGCGTGTTTCACTCTTTTAAATGTTTGCACATAGGTAAGCAGGGCACAGACATGAGGCGCATTGCTAACACCCAGCCTTCCTATTATGCAATGTATACATCCTGCTGCGGATCACTTATATCACTACTCCAGGCTGTGATTTCTGAATTTCTATGGACAATAATTGAATGCATTCTGTGACTGCTATTGCCAGTGTGACATAACTCTTTTCTGCTTATTTCTTTTTTCTGCATTTTCTGCACTTCGTTCAAAATATTTAAGAACTATTAAACTGTTTTCGGCATGTGATTCATTGTGCAAATTTGTACTAAAATTATGAAGATTACAACATTATGGGGCAGAGTCAAGTCTGTAAAAAACACTAACTATTGCAAAAGCACCTCCACAACTTCAAGTTACATTACAGTTTGATCCCTAAACATGAGTAAAGCTTCATCAAGCAGAATGGCTGCCTTAGTCCATTTGGCCACAGAAGTTGCTTTCCAAAGCTGGAGTCATTCCTCACACAACCACCTTCAAAAAATGTACACTGCTAGCAAACCATGCACTGTATATTGTACAAATACTGCTATGACATATATCTGGACACAGACTAGTTAGTAGATACACCTCATGTCATAATTATGATTATAACTATACATCTCTCTGTCCGACAATCCTGTTTTTGTGTGCATGGGAAAAACACCTATACTGTTAGGATACAAACTAGTCTGAAGTCAGAAACTGCAATGCACTAGAGTCACTTCTTAACTTCTGTCTTGCATGATGTAGCAGTATTCAGCTGTGGTTGGACTGTATGAGTGTATCTGTATCATGCCTGATGCATAAAAAATACATATGGTATCATAGTAGTAATATTAGTGTGTGTACTCACATGTTAACTTATCTACAATAGCACCACTATATATTTGCATATAGTGTTCAACACTACAGTTTAGGTTCGGGCATTACTTTGAAAATGCAGCAGTTGACACAGCATTAGTTCAGCCTTGGCTATGTCTGATGCAAGCAATACATAGCCAATACTTGTATAGATAAAGGTTGTTTGAGTTGCCTGGCATCAATTTTAATTTATTTTTTTTTATTTATTTCCAGTTTGTTGACTGGGAAAGTACACTGGGCCTAGTGAGCCCATTTTCAGTGGAGGCCCGGGGAGAAAAGCTCCAACAAGCAAATGCAGTAAAAATTTATGATCCAAGTAAAAAGTAAAATGCTGACTACAAATACAGAACATATGCTTAATACAAATACTAGATTACTTACAATAAAGAAAGGCATCTTTACAATCTAGGAAGAACATTTTTGATTATATTACTATGGGGCGGAAATTTGAGATGTTTGTGTTTTCTCACCTTTACGAAGAGGTAGAATATAGGCAGTGCACCAGAGTTTGGGGGCGTAGGATTCCTGTATGGACCTATTGATTAATATACTTATAGGGAATGCTATTCCATCAGCAGTGGATTTAAGAAAAATAGAGGGGATGTTGTCAGGAGCGTTAGAGCAGGGTTTTAGTTTGGAGAGAAGTTTTCTTATATAGTTGGTGGAGATGAGTTTTAGGTTGTGGATAGGAGTGGAATTGGAGTCAGTGGAAGGAGGGGTTGTGATGGAGGAAGTATGAGCGTACGAGGGAGTGTTTAATATATGCATGTAAGTAGGAGGAAGGTATTAGACCCTACATGGTCAGTATGTGTGCTGTGTATTGTTTCTTAGGCAAAGCAAAGGCATATTGAACACACCTACATCTATCTACAGGGACAGCAGCTGGAGGTTCCTCCTCCAAGTCCTCCTGTGACTATGGCTGTGGTGACCTAGGCATTGGTGGGGGAGTTGTGTCCATTCCCCTTGCTGATCCTGCTGCAGCTGTTTATGCAGAATCAGATTGTACAACATAACACAAACTGTGAATATTTTTGTACATCTGCATGGAGTATACTCTGAGGCTGCACCTGATATATTTAGGCACCAGAATAATTACTTCAGAAGTCCAAGCACATGCTCTATGATGTTCCCCAGTTAGTCTTTGAAAAATATCTGTAGCTAATATTCCAAGGGCTGCACAAACATTAGTTTCCACTGGGATGAGTCCCCTCAGGCCAGCAGAGCTCATTGTTTCCCTGTCCACCCTGTAGTGCTCTACAATCTCCAGATCATGTAGCACCTGGTAGGTTACCCTAGGCCTGAACACTCTTCTATTTCTTGGCCTAGGCTTATTGTCATCAGCACCAACAGCATTGACTTCAGCCTTAAGCACATACAGATGTAGAATAGCTGCAGCAGCACCTACCATTTTGTCAGTTAAAATTTCCAAGTCCCTACTCCAATGCTGTTGAAGTATTGAGGGAAAATCAGAATGTAGGCTGTATGCATACCTTATACATTTATTGATTATAAACACCATCTGGCACTGGCTACTTTACATGACATTCACTTGCTTAGGATGTAATTACCAGGATTTACAACTCCTGCTGCAGTGTGCAGTATAGCGCTCTGTGCACTGACATGCAGCAGAGGGCAGCTATGCATAATGCCAGCAACTTATGTAAAACATTTTATAATATCATCCCTATTGTCATGATATGTACAGAACACCATAAGTACAGATAATAGCACTTAATTTCATGTCATCATAGTAGGATTAAAAGTTGACATGCTCTGTACTTGAATCCAAGACTATCTGCACCCTAATCCAACAGCTAACAAGTGGAGCCACACGAGTATTCAAGCAAAGGCCTCTAACTAGAGGGAATTACTAGAGCGCAGCACCGCTTACTGGGTTTGTGCGATGCTCAGCGAGGCTCACCACAATTGATTGAATGCATCCAGTTTCTACTTTTGGAGGTCTAGTTCACATATGGGGTTTGCTCACAGAAATTTGGATTCCAGTAACATTGAGGTTTGTGCGAAGCAGAGCACTGCATGTGCACGTGAAAAAGACTCCATAAAATCAGAATGAAGCCTGACACACCCACCTGATGTCATCAACATCCAACTAAAGCATAAACACCATGTTGGAGCTTACATGGTGTGAACAGCCCTACATAGTCCCTACGTTTTGTGATTCAACAAATTCATTGCTTTGGTACTTCATTTATATAATAACCATGCTAACAGCCTGGAAGCTACATGGATACAGTAGACTCCCTCTAATCCAGCCTGTCTTTAATCAGCCTCCTCTTTAACCAGCCATCAAATTTCTGCCGTAGCCCCAGCAAAAGACAACTAAGAACAACAATACTCCCCCCTCCTCTGGGCTAAATAATGACAGACATTTGAGTTTTAGACTTCATATTCATTAGAAAAATGCAAGCCATGGTGGTGCAGCGGTAGGGTTGTCACCTCACAGCAAGAGGTTCTCCCGTTCGATTCTCAGCTGGAGCGCCTTCTGTGTGGAGTCTGCATGTCCTCCCCATGGTCGAGTGGTGTTCGAAAGACATGCGTGAATGGGCATGCCTTCGTTGAAGTTTGGACATCTGGCTGGCACCTCGGCACCATAAAAAATCGACTGCCAATCATTAGCGAACTGGAGTTCCACTATGGCAACCCCTAACCAGGAAAAGACGAAAGAAAAGAAAAAAAATCATTAGAAAAATGCATACTGACACAAATCCTGTTATTCTAGCGGATTTATAACCTGTAAATGCTATTTTGTATGCATTCTCTGATTAACCAGCCATTCGTTTATCCAACCTAAGGTCCAGTCCCAGTGAGACCGGATAAGAGGAAGTCTAATGTAGTAGCCGTGTAATCTGGGCAACAGCACAGGAGCATGGAGTTAAAGAGACATTGCAGGGTATTAATGTACCTGTTGTGGCAATGCATCATACCCATCTTTTAAATTACATTTTTCTTATTCATTTTCAAGCTGTTTGTGTGCAGCAGTGCATAGCACAAATTTGTGCTAAAATTAAAATTGTGTTATTTATAGTGAAGTGACACACATCACTGATTCTTTTGGAAATCATCAGCCATTACATCTGCATTTTACCTTTTCATGGGCATTCTGCCCATATATCCAGACTTCTACATGCCTTTGCTTCCATGCAGGATCTTGTACATGGAAAATGTTTGCGTACACTTCCAACACAGACACGGAGCCTACATGGTTGAGTGTAAGGTTGTTGGATCAGTCTACCATGTTAGTTTGCTTCATTAGCATAAAATTCAACTACTTATGACAAAATTTGCATCCCAGGAAACTTTCTGTTGATGCGTGTGATTGCATGCCATTACACGGACTTTACTGAATCTAAAATCCACTGCACCCATGTTGGCATCATGCTGAGAAATGAACATGGCAAAAATGACTGTGTAAGTTTTATTGAATTTGCACCACAGACTATGTATAATGTACTAGCATGCCACATACTATGCAACCAACCCCAACAAAAGAAATCTTTACCTAAATTTCCTAGGAGTCCAAAAACAAAGGCATTAACCTAAAATCTTAAATTTACCTTCTGCATGTAATCCAACATCAATAGCTTATAGCCAACATACAGCTTACTCTGACATTATAGGAAATATATATGCTAACAGAGGTCATATAACTAAAACACAAAAGCCCTAAAGGTAGCAAGACCAAGTTAATTCATCTGGCAATGCCCTGGTAATAGGTGACTCCATAGTTAGACATGCAGATGCTTCACTCACCAGGCTGAGCAAAAACAGGGTGCCAGGATACATAAGTTAACTGACCTTTTTTAGGCAAGGCTCAAAAGACAAACCCACCACCGTAAATAGCACAAGTAACGAAAAACTGAGGGTAATGCTACTCAACGCTTGAAGTCTAAACCTCAAAATGCATGCACTCAAGGCACTCCTCAGTATGGAGGACATTGATATCTGTGCAGTAACAGAAACCTGGTTTAAGGCTCCAGAGAGCACCCCAGCACTACCAGGCTATAACTCATACCATACGTTTTGGCCACTGAACCCAGACCGAAACACAAAAGGTGGGGGTGTATCCATATTCATTAAGGATTCCCAGACCTCCAGGTTAGTAGCACAGCACAATGCCTCAGAGATCATCCATGTGCAACTAACAACAGGCAAAACTGCAATTCAAATTGTAGCTTGCTACAGATCACCTACCATGACCCAGGACCCCCATTCAGCATTTCTGGAGACACTGGAAAATATGAAGGTCCTACCAAATGCCCTAATATTGGGTGATTTCAATTACCCAAACATTTACTGGGAAAACTACTCAAGTACTAACTCCCTTGCCCAACGCTTTCTAGAATTTATAAACTCGAGCACCCTGGATCATCTGGTCAACACCCCCACCAGAGATGACAACATATTGGACCTGGTCATCACCAACATGGTCGATCGGTGTTCTACACTGGAGGTCAAACACTCACTGGTTAGACAAGACTATAGACTAGTAACTCTAGATATCCACATTCTGCCCCCACTCTCAATCAAGGAAACCACTGTGAAAAACTTTTAAAACAAAACTTCACATTACGTAAGACCGAGGTGGAAATATTCATAGCCCCCATGCTAAAGGACAACGCTGTCCAAGCTGCTGAATCCCTTACAAAGACACTCTATGAGTACCTGCAAGAATACATGGATCATGCTATCCCAAGCAAAACCAAGAGTCACTCCTCCTAGAAAAGGAAACCAGTCTGGTGGACCCCTGCCATAAACAAGATACACAATAGAAGGAGGAAACTAGTACAGAAGAGAGTAAAATCCCAAAACGGAAAGACATCCCTGATCAGTATCAGCAAGAAACTACAATCCCTCATAAAATTAGCCAAGGCTAGCTTCAAAAGAAAAATTGACAAGGACTCCAAAGATAACTACAAAGCATTCTTCAGCTATGTCAAGAACCTATGTGGAAACCCTCAGATCTGCTCTGAGTTAGTGCAGAATGGCACAAAATACACTGAACCGACTGATATTGCCAACATTCTGGCAGACAGGTTTAGTGCAAACTTCACCCTCCTCTCACCCCCTAAAAGGCCTATAACCATGCCAGAAGAATGTAGAGCCCCAGCAACCATGGCCACACAGGTTAAAACAGCCCTAATCAAAGCCAAAAATACAGCTTCAATGAGACCAGATGGTGTCCCAGGCTATGTCTTACACGAGCTCCAAAATGAACTAACCCCTCACCTAAACACACTGTTCAAACTCAGCCTCTCTACAGGCTATGTACCCATAGAGTGGCACACAGCAACAATTATCCCACTCCACAAAGGTGGAGCCACAATGGACCCCGGGAACTATCGCCTATAAGCCTGACTAGCCTGGTCTGCAAGGCTATGGAGAGCATCATCATGGAATTCCTTAACAGAGACATTGGGAACCTTCAAACATTGAACCCTACCCAGTTTGGCTTTGTTAAGGGCAGATCATACCTCCTAAACCTGGTGGACTTTCTTGAGACAGTTACCAAGGCTTTAGATGAGGGAAAGGTGATCCACACAGCCTAAATAGACCTTGCAAAGGCTTTCGACACCATTCCCCATTCTGGTAGTATAGACAAGCTCACCAGCCTGAACATAAATCCCTACGTCACAAGATGGGTTGCCAATTGCCTCACGGATAGAACCCACATGGTGAGAGTTGCAGGCTGTAGGTCTCACTCTAAACCAGTTACAAGTGGCGTCCTCCAGGGCTCAGTCCTGGGACCCCTCCTGTTTGGTATATACTTCTCAGAGGTACAGCCAAGCACGAGAGGACTATTGCTGACCAAGTTTGCAGACAACATAATTGACTCTCCAGCTGATACAGACATCCTCCAGAAGGGTCTCACTGAGATGGATACCTGGTGTCAAAATCATGGCCTCAAGCTAAATGCCAAAAAGTGCATTGTCTTCCCCTTTGAAAAAAACAAAGTACCCATGAACTACCACATACGTGGTAGTCCTCTAAATACAGAAAATGTAATAAGGGATCTGGGGACCCAAGTGGATAGTAATCTCTTCTTTGATAATCATATTGCCAATGTGGTTAGAAAATCCTTCTATGTGGCCCACATAATCACAAAAGGGTTCCCATCTAGAACAAGAGAGGTTATTGTGTCCCTCTACTCATCACTCATCAAACCCATCATAGAGTACAATGCCACATTTGGGATGTACCTTACAAGACACCTGCAACAGCTGGAAAGACCACAGAAGTACCTTACGAAGAGGATTACTGGTCTCAAACAGATGCCCTATGCCGCCCGACTGAAGAAATTCCAGCTGTCCTCGGTTGCATACCGCTTACTCAGAGGTGATCTATGCCTGACATACAAGGCCATGTCCAACCCAGAATTGATGGACATGCTCCACCTAAAAAACAAACAAATCCCCAAGAGCCACATGCTCTAGGGATCTAAACCTCACCACAACGATAAATAGGTCATGCTGGAGGGATAGATTCTTGTCCCAGAGACTCCCCATGCTTTAGAACAGGATTCCAATCTACATTAGGCAGATCCCTTCACTAACACTTTTCAAGAAAAACCTTTATGAGTGGATGGGAAACAGAAAATTTATCCTGGGGATCACTGCAGTGGCTCTGCTGCACAGAGGCACAGGGAACTAATGGCTCTGCCGGACTGAGGCACAGGGAACTAATCTAAGGGGGCGGTGAAAGCCAATACATTCTGGCTAGGCTTATAGATGCCCTCAGGCAGATAGCCTAGTACTTACCTATGAACCTATGAAGCCTTCATCTCTTTGGATTATAAGAGAAAGATATGATAGAGATTTCTGCATATGTATCTGGAAAGGGAGTGAAATGAGAAATGGGTGGTGTCCTACCCAGTGATGGGAGTAATATATTACAATATGTAATATATTACTGTAATATATTACAATTTATAGTAACTAGTAATATAACTAGTTACTTTTTCAAAATAGTAATGAAGTAATAGTAATATATTATTTTTTTAGTAACTCGCAACTTAAATGTGCATTATTTTTGCGTTACTTTTGCTTAAACCAGTGGTTCTCAATATGGGCAATTTCATCCCTAAAGAGCAATGGAAAACTTCCAGGGGCCCTGGATAGTATGGGTAGTAATCAGATGTTAGGAGGTAATTGAGACTTTCAAGGGGAAATTTGGATATTTTTTATTTATTTAACATTTGTTGACCGGGAAAAGTCTGACTAGGACAGTCTGTTTTCAGTGGAAGCCCGGGGAGAAACTGTCCAAAACAATTCACAAGATAATGTTGGCACAACTCATAACACATAGCATTCATAATAAATCATTAGAATAAGTCTGGAGCAAAATTTACTTTATTTTTTTAGCAATTCAAGAAGGTGAAAGTTAATGATGACCAGACTCTGGCCCTGCTCTGATACTGTGGGATTCTCACCCAGTAAAACAACCCCTAACAGTGGGAAAGTTCTAGCCTGCTATAGAACATACTCTTACCTTGCCTTATAATAAATGGTATTGGTCCTCCATTCCACTGAAAATCAGAATCGAACTCACCACTCATCAGTTTAATACCGAACATCCAAACCCACTGCACCAAGTAGGACTCTTCAGGTGGATCTATGATCAACCAACTTTTGTCTTGACAATCTTTTGATCTGAAGTTGTTTTTCATTTGATCTTCAACATGTGGGTTTGGATCCAAAATCAGATCTGCCTCAGCCATATATTACAACTCTAGGATCTGAAAATCTGAGCTCCTCCCCTACCCATAATGCTCTGCTCTCCCCTCATCCCCTCAGATCTCATTTGCCATGTTTTTGTCAGCATCAGGATTGCAATCATCTGAGCTTCTTTGCGTTTTTTTGTGAGTGTTTTCTAAAAGTTTTTCTTCTATTTTTTTCATCTATTCTCTATTGTAGGATTTCTTCCTAATATTGCCCCATCCTCTTTCTATTTTGAGAAACTGTGTTGGTCCATTTATTTTTGTTTTTTTGCAGTGCCTTCTGCTCCAAACTTTCTTTCCTTCTTTGATATAAAAAAAGAAAAAACTTTCCTTTCCTTGGGTTTTGCTTTCTTCTTTTTCATTATGTCAGAAAAGCCAGCTGGTTTTAAAATGTGTGCTATGTGTGGGCATTAGATTCCTCTATCAGATGCCCGCAGGGAGTATGTAGTATGCTTAGGACCCATTAATTTGGACTCCTCCTGTACCATATGCATTGTCTTCAACCAGCATGCTCTTATTGATAGGAGGAATAAGCTTATTTTAAAGGGCCTTTTACCCACTTCTTCCTCCTCCATGTCTCCACTGAAAAATAAAGAAAATAAATGGTCCCTGGACAGACCTCCTTCTTTAGTCAGTGCCCTTCTCAGAAAACCAACAAGACATCAGATCCTAAGCACTTGTGTCCAATTGTCTGTGAAGGCCCTTCTCAGCTCTGGTCTCCAAAGTTCTCTCTGGTGCTAATTACTTCAGGGCCCAAATTGTCTTTCTTGCACTCTCCCTGGCCAGTCTTCAGGCCACCTTCTGTGGTGCCTTCTGTCAGGTCTTCTCAAAGCCTTTCTGAAGCAGAGGTTGACAGGATGCTGATGAGGTTTCTCAAGGCACAGATTCATCTAGGGGTTTTGCCTGCTCCATTCCCTGCTGGATCCATGTGCTATCAGCCTTCATTTGTTCCCATCTCTCCTTCTCCAGTCTGATCCATGGCTTCAGAGTTGTCTGATTTGAGGATCGTGGGAGTCAAGATGTCAGAGCCTACATGTACTGTTACCTCGATTCCAGTTGCCCTGAGTGGTTTGGCCCTGGCCATCTCAGATCAGGGTAACTCTAGGAGCTGTAGCATAGCCATCGGGTCTGAGGATTTGATGTCAGTAACACATTTTCAGAGCTGTCTCTACCCCTTGAAGCCTCAGCATTTGATAGCTTGGCGCTGACTCCCCTTTTGGATCCAGGAGTGGTGGGGGCTCACAGGGTTTCTCCTCTGACAGCTTTACCTTCAGCGGATGTGCCCTCAGTTCCCTGTTTGCCCATGGAATTTGAAGTGGTGAGGAGGGTTCTCTCCATGCCTAGGAGAGCCTCGACTCTCCCTTCTTCAGAGCCTGGTCCCTCCTTAGGAGAGTTTGTGCCTGAGTCATCACTTCTATCACCTCCCAGACAGCCTGCCCAGAAGAGCTTCAAGGCCTCTTCCTATTTGTAACACCTTGAGTCTTCCGATATTTCCCCAGAGCACCCCACTGAGGAGGTCCATCGTAAGTGTACATGCAAAAGGAGGCACTTGGATTCTCCCTGGAATCCCTCAATGAGGATACCAATTTGGATGAAGGGGAGAGGTCCACAAGATCCCCACCTGAGAATGTGTCCTTTTGTGATATCATGAAGATCCTGCACCAGAAGGATGGGTGGTCTGCCCAAAACCCTAAGCCTGAGGAATTGGTGTTCCTGGAAGCCTTTGTTTCTGGCCCATCTACATCTTAGGTGTCCCCTCTGAAGATCCCCTTATTGATCTGATCTGATCTCCCACAGGTCATGGTAAGAGACGGACACAGTAGAACCTATTCCAAAATGCCCGGACAAAATCTTAGTGCCCTATCTGATAGACCCTGTTGGACTAAGGGTGTCCCAGTCAATGCCAAAAAGGAGCTGGCCCAGGATAATTCCACTGTCCACCCCCCTAACAGGGAGTCCAGACAGTGTACAGATTCGATAAGCGGGTATATGCTTCAGTGATCTTTGAACTGTGAGTGCTGAACTATTTGGCACATATGACCAGACTACAGAGAGACCTGGTAAAGGCACTCTCTAGTCCTATCCCTGGATGCATGTCTGCAGTGGAACAGAAGACCTTTTCCTCCAGAATGGCCACCCTTCTTTCTATAGTGAATATGTCCATGAGGCTAATTTCACATGCCTAAAAAGGTGCCACATGGGTGGCTGGTTCAGGCATTGCTATTAGCACCATGCCTGGATGCAGCTTTGTGATTTCAAGGAACCCTTCAAGTCATCATTCTGCAATGCCCATTTCAAAGGATCATCCTTGTTTGGTCCTATAGTTAGAGAGAGTGGGAAGGAAGGAAAGACCTTGTCTGCCGTCGGAATCCATTTTGTCACCCCTCAATGGTCTTTCTCCAGGAACGAACATGGTGGTAAAAAGCTGTGGTTCTAAAGATCTCAAGATCCTTTACAGGAATCAAAGGGAGACTTTTCTTCCCGATGCAGAGGGGGAAATGGCAGACGCCACCCTCATGATGAACCAGGGGTCTCAAGATACCTTCTAAGACAGGCCCAATCAGTGATCCTGAAGGATTGCACAACTGCTTGTCTCTGCAGGCAGTTTGGGAACATTTATCTCTACACCCAACAGCCTGGAAAGTCATCACAAGCAACCATTGGGTGTTAAGCATCATATCCAGAGGTTATGTCACACACTTTTTCCAAAATCCAACTCCAGTTAAGACCCTCCCCTATGTTCCACCCAATCATTAGAAGTCATTAGAAATTTCAAAGCTGCTCACAAAAAATGTCATCCGGACCAGCCCCCAAGTCCAGCTCATATCAGGCCTCTATTCCAGATTCTTTTTAATGTCCAAGAAAATGGGGGACCTCAGATCCATCTTGGATGTTACCACCCTGAACAATTCACTTGCCAATTCAAAGTTCTGAATGGTCACAATTCAGTTAATTCTGCCCTTCCTGCAGAAGGATGACTGTATGTGCTTGGTAGACCTTCAGGATGGGTACTATCACATCAAAATCAACAGGTGCTCCAGGAGTTTCTCCCCTTCTGGCTGAGAGGTAAAAATGACAAGTTCAGAGTATTCCCCTTTTGTCTTACTACAGCCCCCAGGGTGTTCACCAAATGCATGGTAGTAGTGGCAGCTCACCTAAGACTGCAAGGATTCTGCATATTTCCCTATCTGGATGATTGGCTGCTCACTGCTCCCACCAGGTATTGACTCCTCCAAGCCAGAGATGGTTCTATATTAGATGATCGAACTTTCAGAAGTTCAACTGTCATATGGTTGACACCATATGATCGAACTTTTAAAAGTTCGAACATCTAATAAAAAAAAAAAAGCTAGACAAATAACCTACCTGAACATTTTAAGCAGGGGGGCAAGCCCCGCCGCACCCCCCACACCCCTCGATCTTTAAAAATGCCAACTCCGAGATCGCACTAGTGGCAATGCACATTCCAGGAAAATCAAACATTCTAGTGGACAGGCTCAGCAGGACCATTCTGATACTTCAAGAGTGGTCTCGGAACCCTTTATTGGCAAACATTATCTTTCAAGAAATGGGGTCAACCTTAGATCTCTTCATACCTCCTTCCCACACCAAACACAGCAAGTTTTTTGCCCTGATCCCTCCTCAGGGACAGTCAACGAGAGATGCTTTAGTCCATGCTTAGCCCCTCAGTCTGTTTTATGCTTACCCTCCTCTTCCTCTCATCCCCACATTCCTCCCAAAAGCTCAGAGGTTGACGGGCAAAGTAATCCTCATTGCCCCTTTTTGGCTTTGGCAAGTTTGGTTTCCCTTCCTTTGGTCTCACCTGGTTTGTCCACCATGGACTTTGGATCTTATTCCGGACCTTTTCTCCCATCCTTCGGGGCACTCACACCTAGATCTTTCTAGCCTGAAATTGACCGCTTGGTTGCTCCAATTCCAATGATGGCCAGAAATCCCAGGCTATCTCCCCCAGTTAGATTAGTTACATTTTAGTTGCAGAGCATAAAGTTTCCATCAGGAAAATATATAACAGGAAGTGGAAGAGGTTTTCTATTTGGACTCACCAAAATCAACTAGATCCCTTTACAGCTCCCATTCCTGCTGTTTTAGATTTTCTCGCATTCATATTACATAATGGAGCTAGGTTTTATACTGTGAAAGTAGAATTGGCAGCCATTTCTAATTTTAACATATGGGAAAATTCATCACCTTTGGCCTCATCTAAGTTGTGCAAGACCTTTTTTAAGGGCACTTTTCTTCTTTGCCCACCTATCAAAGATCCCACTCCTCCATGGGATCTCACTATGGTCTTGCAAGCATTAGTTGAGCCTCCCTTTGAACCATCAGCTAAAGCAGATTTGAAGTTCTTGTTATGGAAGACTGCTTTCTTAGTAGCCATCGCTTCAGCTAAAAGAGCTTTTGAACTTCAAGCTTTATCTATTAAGCCACCTTACTTGATCTTCCCCATGGAGTGAGGAACAGAGTGACTTTGTATATCAACCTTTCTTTCCTGCCCAAGGTTGCATCTAAGGCTAACATCAATCAGGTATTCGATCTCCCAGTTTTCTTCCCCAGTTTTTAAAACAAAGGGGAATACAAACTCCATATACTAGATGTACATAGAAAATAGCAGTTTTATTTGGATAGAACTTAACATTTTAGGAAGTCTGACCAGCTCTTTGTATCTTTCTCGAAAGCTAATTTGGGGAAAACAATTTCCAAAGTGACTCTGGTTAATTGTCTTACAAAAGCTGCATTTCACTTGTTTATTCCATTAAAGGAATACCCTTACTCATAACCATCAAGGCTCATTCTACCAGGTATGTGTCCACTTGTGCTGCTTTTTGGGCTAGAGTTCTTATTGATGATATCTGCTGTGCGGCTACTTGGTCTAATTCACATACCTTTATATCTTATTACAAACTGGATATTATTTCCAGGAACAGGGCCTCCTTTGGTTCTGCTATGATCTGGAATATACTTCCATGAGGGCCTCCCAAGAGTTATGTAGCTGGGGACACTGTCCCACAGGTTGAAAATCAAATGAAAAACAACTTCAGATAAAGACATTATGTACTTACCATAATGTTCCATTTGAGTTTTTGGTTTTTAATTTGTCTTCAACCACTCCTCCATCCCCCTTCTGAATTTTTAAGACCTGACAGATATGAATATGGACATCCCTTTATTTATTTATTTATTTATTTTACATTTGTTAACCGGGCTAGTCTAGCTGGATATATTTCCATTTTCAGTAGAGGCCCGGGGAGAAAAGCTATCTGTTGGAGCTCCTGAAGTGCTCTTTTTTCTATTCTATTCAGGGACATATATTTATAAACTTTGGTTGTGCACAATAGACAAATTGTGAACAACAAATTCAATCTGAGGAGATGAGGTGCGAGCAGGGCATTATGGGTAGGGGAGGAGCTCAAGTTTTTGGATCCTAGAGCTGTAGTATACGGCTGATTCCACACATTGAAGACAAATGAAAAAGCAACAGCACAGATAGAACATTATGGTATTAAATACAGAACTTCTTTCTTTTCACGTTTTGAATTTTAGTCGCTGAAAATAGAGAAAATGTTATAGGTTTTTATAGGTCTTATAGGTCCTGGCTGTGTATGAATTGGTTTAATTATTACTTGTGACTCTCTAGCTATAAAGACTAGTCTGCTGGAGTTTTTCAGTTGTTAAATACTATTCATCATCATTGTAATGCTGTGTATACAACTTTAATAATAAACTGATATGCATGTGCTTACTTGTGTGAGTAAATCTCAATATTATAAATGATAAACTATACTTATCTAAAAGTAATGCATTACTTTAGTTAGTAAATAGTAATAGTAATGTATTACTTTTTTAGAAAAGTAATAAGTAATAGTAATATATTACTTTCACTGAAACATAACTAGTAATAGCAACTTATTAGTTTGATAAGTGACTAGCACAACATTGGTCCTACCATTGCCTAGAATGATGCTGCAATGCAAATAAAATATATTTGACTTTAATCATTGGCTTAACTAATGGTGTCATTTTAGGGGTGACTAATATCAGCCTGGGATGTGATGGTTCATATCACCTGCATTGCTAAGGATGCTCTGCATCTCTCCTCTCATGGCATTTGTATATTAACTTAGACATTTTTCTTCTCCCATAACCCACATAGCCAACCATAATCAAAATCATATAAAAGTAGTACTGCTTGATGCTAGGAGCCTAAACAAAAAAAGTTTTACTGCTTGGAGGCATTTCTAACCCTTTATAATATTCATATATGTATAGTTACGGAAGCAAGGTTTCAGACCAGTGAAAGCATCCCAACAGTGCAGGGTTTTAATGCTTACCTCTCCTTCTAATACAATATCAAATAGGACTTTGTAACTGGTGGAGGTATATCTGTGTTTGTAAGAAACCATTTCACCTCCAGCTTCATAATGCAGGGCAATGATGCAGAATTCCAAATTTATCTTATGAATAAAACCCAATACCACATGCCAGTTGACTACCACATACCTTAAGTGACACCAACAGACCATGACGCATATCTTAACATACTGACATCGCTTACCATAGTACCTAACACCATCTACTTGGGTGACTTCAATAATTCATCTATTAACTAAGGAACCCACACCACCACAAATACGTTTTCGCTGAGATTCCTGAATTTCATTAATGCCGACTACTTGGACCAACTAGTGCATATCCCAACAAGGAGCTTTAAAATATTGGATATGGTTCTCTAAAATATAGCACCCCCCACACACACTCAGAGCCCAAATTTACTAAATCACTGATCATATCTGACAATCGTTCAGTAAAATTTCTCAAAATGTGAGACTTGAATCACCTTGAAATCCTTCTGTCGCTTGTCTAGTCAGGATGTAATAGAGGAGTCTTTGTGGGTTCTGTTTAAGCAGCTTTATTATATACAAACACATTATGATTGAAACTTATTAACTTAACTTAGGTAACTTATATACAAATTAGCTGCATTCATTCTCACACACTTACTCTCTGGTTTCACTTTGAAAATGGCACTAGGTAGAACGCGTGCCTGCTATTTATATATGCGCGTTCATCACTTCCTATGCTTCTTAAAGACACATTAAACACTCTGCTGGACATCTTCCCTCTTTGAGAAATAGATCATGTGATGTTGAGAATATCAATTGACATACAAATAATACAAACAGCTTTTTTTGCCATGCATTTATACAGAACTATGTACGTTTATACAGTTATGTCCAAGTCACTGTGTATTTTAAACCAGGTCTGGAAATGCGACCGAATTGTGTGACATAAAACTGAGAATTAGTCTTAGCAACTAGAACTGTCTTTGCAGAATTCTCAACCTTAGGAATATCAGGGACATCATCAGGAATAGAAACAGAAGGTAAGACACTTTCTGGAACAGGAACATTGTCTGGATTGCTCTGAGATATAGAGTCTGTATCACAGGAACAATGCTGCAATAACGATTCTGGTACAGGAAGGAGATGTCTGTGATTTATCCTTTACTCCACATGCTTAGGTTCTAGGAAGTAGGATCTCAGTTCTGTATATATACCTGTTACTTGACTAATCCAGTCAAAACCTTTTGCCATTTGTATCCTCACTGTCTCTCCTTCTTTCAATGGGCGAAGAAATCTGCTTGATTTATCATAACTGGACTTCTGGATAGAACACTTCCTGAATAATTGGGCTCTGATGGTTCTGTTGTTTTTAGCTTTAGGCCTCAATAAACTGGAACTAATAGGCAATGTTGTTCTGGTTTACCTGGATAGAAGTCTCTAAGTAGGTGAGCAAAGTATATTGTCACGGGGTATGTTTCTGAAATTAAGTAAATTCAAAAAGACATCAGTATTATCATGCTTTGACCTTTCAAGTATTTGCTTTGCACTCTGCACTGCACATTCAGGTAGTCCATTTGACTGTGGATATTCAGGACTGTTAGTAACATGTACGAAGTCCCATTCTCTTGTAAATTTATGAAATAACTGACTAGTAAATTGAGTACCATTATCAGAAACAACTTTGTGTGGACTACCATGGACTGAGAAATGATGTTTCAAGTTGGTAATAGCAGTAGTGGATGTTAGTTTAGGTAGTAAATTAATCTCAAACCAGTTCAAATAAGCATCTACCAATACTAAGTAATGCTGATTTTTCCACTCAAATATGTCAGTGGCTACTGCTGACCAAGGTAGTTCAGGAACTTGACTTAGCTGAAGCAGTTCTCTTTGCAAATGCAGTTTAGTACTATTGCATACTGAACAAGAAGAAAGTACTTTATCAATGTCTTTCACTAGTGAAAGCCAAAATACTAGTTCTCTTGGAACCTGGGTGAAAACATTGCAAAATCTGGATATATTCATGTTTTAAGGAAGCAGGAAGAACAATTTTAGGACCTTTGAAAATAATGCCATCTTCTGTCAACATCTGATCTCTGTAAGGAAAATAGGTTTGCACTTCAGGTGGTAAACTATATTGCCTTGATGGCCATACAACATTAATGTAGTGGTTGAGCTTTTGCAAAACTGGATCAGTCTTTGTATTATCTCTCAGCTTATCAAGTCTCGTGATAGAAAAATTACGCACTGCCATTATGTCAAAGTCAAAATTCTCTGCATCAACCAATTCCATAGTATTTCTGGATGATCTGGATAAGGTATCAGCCAAATAAAGATGTTTGCCTTTTGTATAGACCATTTGGAAGTTGTAGTTTTGCAATTTGAGCATCATTCTTTGTAATCTAACTGGAGCTGAATGCATAGGCTTCTTTAGAATAGTAACTAGAGGTTGGTGATCAGTTTCAATCCGAATAGCTTGAGCATAGATATAATCAATGAAACTTTGAACATGCAAATACTATTGCTAAATGTTCTTTCTCAGTTTGAACATACTGCATCTCATTTTGGGTAAGTAGTCTAGATGCATAGGCTACTGGTCTGCCTTCCTGAAGAATAACTGTGCCAAGACCAAATTGTGAAGCATCACAGGAAAGAGTTACTGGTTTATTAACATCATAATATCTTAATGTAGGTGGAGTGGCAATTTTCTGCTTAAGGTCTTCAAATGCCTTCTGGTGCTGTTCCAACCAAGACCATGTAACATTTTTGCATGTTAGCTCTCTTAAAGGTGCTGTCAACTCACTAAAGACTGGTATAACCTTGCCTAAATAGTTGACCATGCCAAGGAAACATTGTAGTGCTCAAATATTATCTGGCAATGACATTTCAAGAATAGCTGCTTGCTTGGTCGGGTCTGGTCTCAAGCCAGTACTGGTAAATAAATGACCTACATATGTAACTTCTGGTAGCTAGAATTTGCACTTTAGAAAATTAAGCTTTAAGTTCACTTTATATGCTCTGTCTAAAACTCTCTTAGGGTTTCTGTCATGCTCTGCTTCACCATTGCCTCCAACCTATAAATCATCTACTATTACGGCACAAGTATAACCTGAAAAAAATTTGTTCCACTGCACACTGGAAGACTTCACTTGCAAAATGTATTCCAAATGGCATCCTCAGGAATCTTTATCTGGTAAATGGAGTACCAAAAGTGGTCAGTAATGAGGATTTGCATTGGATCAAGCATCACTTGATAAAATGAACTTTTTGCATCCAAGACACAAAAACAGTGGCATTTGGTATTAGGGCTGTGACCTCTCCAGCTATACGCATTGGATGATGCAGTCTCCTTTATGCTTTGTTCAAATCTCTTGGGTCAATACATATTCTGATTTCATCTGAGCCTTTCTTGTGGGCTGCTAACATTCATGACTCCCATTCATTTGGTTCTGTAACTGGACAAATTAGACCTTGCGGCACCATTTTATCCAGCTAAGCTTTGACTTTATCTTGCATAGCTGCTGGAACTTTTCTCAGTGGTCTGACTACTGGACTGACCTCTGGGCCTAACTTCATAGAATACACAACTGGAAGTTTGCCCAACTTGTCATTGAAAACATCAGCATACTCTTGAGAAAATGGCTTAAGAAAAATTGGAACTAGGTTATGCTGTTATATGATGAACTTCTTTGGTAAAAGAAAGCAGATCCATTCTCAAACTCAGTAATGACTGCACAGGTCTTTGAATTACATAGAATAACAAGCTGTAACAGTTCCTAGCCAAATAACATGAAAGCACGCTGAGTCTTTGGTTTGAATTTCTTCATCTCTATATGCAACAAGTTTCACATTACTAGCCACACTGAGGTGCTCGTTAGTTCTCACCTTAGCAAATGTGTCTGCTGATATAACATTACACTTTGAACCAGTGTCTACTTTCAGCTCGATGGATTTACCATTGATCTGGACAGTACAAAACACTTGTGGCTTTGCTGACCAAATGCTAAGCATTTTTCTCTTTTAGATTCATGATTGGTACCACAATTGTGACAGCTAACGATAAAGCTGGATTTGGGTTTTGCTGACATGCTTGTACTGTACTGAGCATGCTCCTTTCTTAGAACTTGCTGGAAAACTATGTGGTTTCCCTGGTGAACCAGCAGGGGCTGTGGCTGTCATGTGCTTAGGCCTGCTTCTGTTTGCCTTGTGTTACATGCTATCTACTTTTGTTCTGGAGCTTGCTGAAACCATGCTGTTGTCACTTGCAAGCATACTTGTGTGTCTTTCTGTAACTTTGTGGATTTGACAAACCTCAGGCTTTATTCAACATTAAATCACTGTCATGAAGCAAAATCTTTCTCACAGCAGCACTATTAATGCCACACACAAGCCTTTCCTTTATTAAGTCATCTTTAAGTCACCAAACCGACACATTTTGGCTTTGTTTCTCAGGAGTCTTCCCTTGATTGGGCCTACACAACAATATGACGATTTTCACCTTCTCCCCCATATACTGCTGGTGCATAGATAAATTAACTCTCTCTTTCAATGGCCTCTGACCCAGCTAGGTTTAGCAAAATGAATGCCCTGGTGTGTACACATTTGTCAGAATAAGCTGTTTGTATAAAAATATTGTACTCTTGCTCAAATATTCTCCATTTCTCTCCAATATTCTGATCAAATACAAGTGGTGCGGGCTTTCGGAATCCATCTGCCATATTAACATATATCAGTGAATGGTTTTGCAAATATGTATGATTACACACACACACACACACACACACACACACACACACACACACACACACACACACATATGGCAGAAATAATGCCAGTATTTGTAACTTTGCCCAATGGCAGAACAAGCCTCTGTGTAACTGAACTTTGCGAAATAAGTCTCTTCGGCACTGTAATACTCTCAAAATTGCTGTACAGCAAAAGTAATTTATCATTTTAAGAAACATTTTAAATACCTGGACAGAAGAAGCTCAGAGTAAGAAACATTTTGAAGTAACTGCACTTTGCAAATATACAGTACATGGCACACTGAAAGTTCCCCCAGATGGTGGTACTTTGCTAGATAATTCTTTACAGTACAGGAAACACTCTGTAATGGCAGTACTTTGCAAATAGACACACCCAGCACAAGAAACATTTTGAAATGGCTGTACTTGTACTTTACAAAATAGTTGCACTTTGCACACAGATAAACTCTTCGAAATACATGCACAGTAATAAGCACCCACTGCAAGCACTTTTACACACTTTGAAATACTTTGAATAACTCTAGTTATGCCCTTGATACAATATGAAGTCGTAGTTATATCAAAACACACCACCTTGCCAAAAACATGCAGTCACCTTGCTTTATTTATGCTTAATGTGCCCTTTTACCCTTATTATATTAGTTTTGCTTGTTTAATCTCTGTCCATGCCCATTGCACTTTTCTTATGTTCCTTTTACTGTACACATGCCTGTTTTGCTTTAAACACATTCATTTCACTTTAAACATTGTCATTTTGCTTTGAACATACTAGTTTTCCTTTTCTGCTAGTCATGTTATCAAATATTTTAATCTTAAACATTTTGCTTAATTAATAAGCCTTTTGTGCCTCCTACATGTTTAATAATGCAGTTTGTTCCCTTGTAATGCTCCGTTTTATCTTTTTTATAAAATAAACTGTTTATGCAAGTTTTCATTACCCCTGATTATTTTCTGGGTCTTTTTCATGCTTGTTTTTCTTAGTTTACCTTCACTGTTATCTCTGCACCTCGTGGCTCTGAATATCAATCTCTGGAATCCGGTTCGGACACCATGTCGCTCATCTAGCCAGGATGTAATCGACAAGTCTTTGTGGGTTCTGTTCAAGCAGCTTTATTATGTACAAACACATTACAATTGAAGCTTATTAATTTTAACTGAGGTAACACATACAAACTAACCACATTTGTTCTCATAAGCTTACTCTCTCGTTGCACTTTCAGAATGGCACTAGATACAACACATGCCTGCTATTTATATATGCACGTTCTTCACTTGCTATGCTTCTTAAAGACACATCACACACTCTGATCTACACTTCTTTCTTTAGAGACTACTCAGTCTAAGATAAATATAGTCCAGCTGACTACTGACTTCATTTATTTATTTATTTATTTTCATTTTGCCTTTACGGACTGGGAAAGTCCAACTGAGATTTTAGGTAAACCCCTTTTCAGTGGAGTGCCAGGAAGAAAAACTCCAATACATTTGCCAGACAAGAATATTATATCAGAATATATAGTAGTTTTATAGTACTTATAAGAACTACATCTCATGTATCAGTTAGAGAATATAGTAATAATTGTAATCTAGAAAATATACATTTTGAAAAAAATCAGTATCAGGAAATATATTTTCAGTGGAAGCATATATAAATTTACACAAAACAGGTCTATAGAGTTAAAGAATGGCATTCATCCTTTTATTGTTACATAGGTACAATGAATGCATCTTGCAGTTGTCAGTATCTTAAGTCGGACACATATATACAGCAAAAAATAGAACTAGATATGGAAAGAGTGAGTGTTATGTCATGTAGTTCTGCTAGTATTTTATGAACAGTCTTCTTCTTCTTTTGACTTTTCCCAGTTAGGGGTCGCCACAGCGGATCACCCGTCTGCTCATAATTGGCAGTGGAGTTTTACAGTGTTGAGTTGCAGCCCGGTGCCCAACCTTCCACAGAAGGCACACATGCACACATGCACTCACACCTAGGGCCAATTTAGAGTGTCCAATCCACCTACTGCATGTCTTTGGAATGTGGGAGGAAACTGGAGCACCCGGAGGAAACCCACGCGACCACAGGGAGGACATGCAAACTCCGCACTGCTTGGCAGGTAATAGTGAGTAAGGCTGACTGAATGTTATGGTGGTTTGAGAAATGCCTAGATTCGGTAATAAAGAAGTAAAACTCAAACATCCTACTCTCTTATATGGCCGTGTTTCACATGTTGCAATTTTCAAGGATACATTCCATGACATCTCCCAGCTAGTATTAAGGTCTGAGCCCCCATAAGTCATAAATATAGTGCCACATTTAAGAATTAACTCATTTGGTGTAACCCCAAATCAACAAGCTATACACCACATCTTCTAGAGAAGAACTTGAAATTATCAACAAAGAACAAAGAAATATAATTAAATCCTTCAGAAGAAAGTATGACTTGTGTATTGCCACTCATACTAAAGATAACCACAAAGCTTTCTTTTAAGTTATGAAAGGGTCCTAAGGAATAAGAACCAGCAATGCTATAAGTTAATACAAAGTATAATCACATACTCATTTCCTGAGGACATTGCTGACATATTAGTGGACATCTTCAGCTCAAAAATCACTCCTTATCTCCCCCAAAATGCTCAGAGCATATTATTACGTGTATGCTACCCCAAATCACCTCTAAACAAGTCCAAAACACTATATTCAAGGCCAAAATCTCTAGCTGCATGGACCCTGACAATGTGCCAGGTTGTTTTCTTGTCAGTTCCAAATACTGCCTCATTGTCTCTTTATTACAGCTATTTATCCTCAGCCTTTTCACTGGATTTGCACCCAGAAATATAGAAGTATGGAGAACTGATGTAATAATTCCACTTCACAAAGGGGAACCCACAACTGACTCAGGCAAATATAGACCTATCAGCCTCACTCGCCTTATCTGTAAGGCAATAGAGCACATCATCATGGACCTCATAAACAAGGTCATAGTCCGTCTTGAAAACCAGGACTCAAACTAATTTGGATTTGTTAAAGGAAGATCTGGTAGACCTTTCTGAATAAGTCACTAAGGTATTAGACTCAGGTAACTCATTTCACTCAGCATACCTAGATTTGGCCAAATCCATCAATACCATTCCACAATCAAGCATACTCTGTCATTACTGTTAAGCTAATCCAATTAAATATAACCAGTTATATTACTTGCTGGATAGTAAACTGTCTCACTGGCTCAACTAAAAGAGTTATCACCAGTGCTGCCACTCAGTGATCAGTCCTAGGACAACTCCTCTATGGTAGGCACTCCCTTGACATTAAAACAGACACCAAAGGTCTGTAGCTAATGAAGTTTGCAGGTGACTGCAAAGTTAGAGCTGTCATAAATGCCCCAGATGACCCACATATTTTACAGGAGAGCCTAACTCATGTTAACAAGGGCTGATTGGACCATGGCCTTAAACTAAATGCCACAAAATGCAGCATTGTTTCCTTTGGTAATCATGAGCACTCCTGCTGCTATCCCATAGGAGACATCCCACTAAAAATGGACTTGGCCACTACGGATTTAGGCACCTTCATTGGAAATTAACAATCCTTTGACAACCCTTTGACCACTGTTGCTAGGAAATCCTTTCATGCAGCAAGACTGCCACCAGGGACATATTTTTTTTTAATACAAGGAAGGCAGCTGCCTCTGCTCTTCCTTTATCAGACCAGTAGCGGAGTGTAACAGAGTATAATTCCCCTTTCTGGAATGTACTTGGCTAAGCATATGACTCAGCTTGAGAGACTGCAATATCTTTTCTAAAAAAAGAAATAATAATCAAGGGCATGTCCTCCATGATTTAGTCTAACAGCCATAGAGCCTTTTTACTCCTTGCCATTTAATGACTATTGAGAGAAGATCTCAGCCTTGCCTACACAGCCTTGAAAGATCTAATCCTATGTAACGTCCTACACAGCCACAAAACTAATACCGCCCAAACACCTGACACAAAACTAATACCACCCAAACACCTGACACAAAACTAATACCACCCAAACACCTGCTCAAGAGACTGAACTTCCACCAAAACATACATAAGACTTGTTGACTGAATCAATATCATTCACAGAGAATACATTTGCATGGAGTAGGCTCCTTATAGGGGTCAAGCAGACTAGATGCATGACCTGGATAAGTACAGTACTAGTCTGACCTCTAAGGATGGAGTCTGGTATTAATCCAAGTCTTGGTAATGGTGGAATCATGTACTAGTCCACAAATGGTCAACTGGATCAACAGCCTAGTATGAAGTTATGAACCTATGAAGGAGGAGGTGACCACTCCTGATGCAAGCTGGTAGAGGGCAGGACTGCCACTGTAGGAGTGGTGCTGACCAGTCCTTGCAAGTTAGTAATATGATTGGTTTTGTTGGGCAGTTGTATATGAGTGCAATATCAGCAGTCATTTCATACAGCAAGACTAATTACCAGGGAGCCATGCCTGAGATTTCAGCTGCTCATATGATTTGCTTGCATGTGTGTGCATCTCTGTGTGTGTATATTTGCATTTGCGTGGTGGGGGTGTCTGTCTGTCTATGCTCATTTAACAGTGTGGGACTGTAGTGGCTAGGCTACTGGTCTATTGCCTAATCACAACCTATAAGCCTATGAACCTAAATGTACTCATTATTCTCAAAGCGAATACAGATGAATTTTATTGTAAGTTTCAAGTTAATAAGCCCAAATAAAGCTACAAAGATGATACTTTTTAGATTACTATATTCTGATGGCTTGGCAGCCTGACAAAGATAACAAACTGTTTTATATCTTGTATTACAAGTTTTAAAAGGCTTGGCTTACTTTATCTCAGTACTATTATGCTTATTAAAGAAGAAGTTACTTAATTTTAATTGCAACTTCTAGTTTTAATAAGAAATGATTACAAGATAGTAATTTCCTTGTAACTGTTTTTTTTTCTACGACAAATTGCCTCAAATGTCTTTGATGTTTCAGACATTTTGTCCCTAATTTAGGAAGAAAGCTTAAACATTTTAATGACTGTCACAATATTAGTAGCACTTTTATCATAAATAGATAACAAACTTTTTTAAACTTGTGACAAAATCTAGAAAGAATATATTTAGTACTAATGGTTCAGATTTAAAGATAAGTGCTATTTTCTGAGGCGGTCATGCTGCAACACATTGTATAAATAATCAGACCTCTATTAGTCATTGCATATCACCAGCAGTCCAAGAAGAGAAATGCAGAATTAAGCAGAATTGTAAAGCTTATGAGAGAAGCAATGACAGGCTGGTTTAAAGGGACAATCCCAGTGTTGAAAATTCGGGTCCAACTATAAATAACAAAAGTAACGCCCACTTTACTATGTCACTCACATTCCCACCCACAGTGTCATTTTTCTTTTAAACTTCCCGTATTTCTTAAATTCCAGTCTTCTTTTCTTTCCCAAGTGCTTAAGACTGTGTACTGTGTGAGTTCATTTCATTTGAGTCAGGAGGAGAATTACAGCAGGTTATTGACCATGCAAAGGATACGCAAAATGCATTTATTTTATTCAGTTTCTGTTTTACCGAATATACATCGGGGCTTATTTATAGCAGTATTGTAATCATTTCCTGCCTCCCTTAACTAATATGCTAAAACCTAAAATGTAGGGATATAGGAGTCTGTGAAAAATAGTTGCTTCCCTCATTTGACAACATTACAACAAAAAGAAGAGTTGCAACATCGCATTTTTCCAGTATGGGATGTTTTCTAGCAGTCCATTACATAGCTCTCAACCTTCCATCTCCAAAATGAGGAACACTAGCCCTCGTAATGTGGAACAAATGGGCAAAATGTGGAACACATACTAATGGCTAACTAACAACTTCAACTAGAAGGTCATAGCATGGTTAAAATATGCTGGTTTTATTTATAAAGAAGATCCTTTAATGAATTAATATGATTCATATCTATTTACAATGGATTTCACTTAAAAAAATTCATAACACTGAATGTGTGTCAGAGTCTTTCAATGTGGAACTTTGAGGAACGTGAACTTTTTAAGACCCCAAATGAGGTACGTTCCTCATAATGAGGGACATTTGAGAGGTATGGTCAATTAACAATGGTTGTCCAGGTGCAGAAAGAGTGGCAGACCATTTTATTTGTTTGATTTTTCAGCAATGGGGCCGACACTAACCCTACAGTGCACAGTGGTAAATCCCATCCAGCTCTAAGAACTTCCCTTCACCAATCTCAATGAATTCCAACACACTGGTGATAACGGAGGATGCTGGGCCTTGGTAGAATGTTTGCGTACTGAGAGGCTGACATAATGGTTATGAACTGCTAGAAATGTTACGGCAGCAGTGTAATACTATTTGTTCGTACATTCACTCATGCCGCTCTAAAGCTCAAGTAGTTGCGAAACTTTTGTTGGTCTGATAAAATGAAATATCACATCTGTGTTTTGCAGTCTTTCTCTTTAATGACAAACATTGGCATGCTGTGGTTCTTAGTATTTAGAAAATGCATTTGTTGCTGAAACAGTGGTTGTTCTGCTAACCTTTTAAATGCATTAAAATGTTTTATACCACTGTTTCTACATCTTCATCTGCTGTTTTTACCATTATTAATACAGCAGTGTTCTCCATTACTGCCAACATACCTACTCAAAATGAGAGTTTCTTAAAACTATTTGAAAACTAAGGACTGTGAAGTATAAAACACTGTGACAAAGTATTTATTAAGTAATATGCTGTAGTTATGGCCAGTAAGGGTGGGTTGAAATATGCAGAAGAAAAGCTGAAGAGTAAAACAAATCAGAGTTGAATTTAGGTCAACTACTACATTCCTCCTGCCCCATCCCCAGGCACATCTCATGGTGCCCCCAAGCTCCACTACCCACACCAACCAGAGTAAATGTTTCCTCCTTTTTCCCACAGTTTGTCTTACTCTTAATTTTCTCCTCTGCAGTTAGTCATACATTCAACACTATCTAGGCAAGACTGAACCCTAATAACTGCAGAGGAAACAACTGTCATAAGCTGGGAGTCTCTGACCCCAAGGACCCCAGAAGCCATGCAAGTTCACATGATCAAAGAAACAAAAAAAATAGTCTTACTGTTTAAACTTTGTTTTTCTTCCATTTATTTTGTTTTTTTATTTAAATGTGTTTACTGGGAGTGTCCATCTGGGCCAGGGCCCATTTTCGGTGGTCCAAGGAAAAAAAGCTCCTCATTACAACATTTGTGGAATAACCAGCACAGATACAAAAATCTAGTAGAGTACAATACGAGTCTGAGATATACAATGCAAGTCAGTAGTGTACAATAAAAGGAATCACATTATTAAAAACATTAGTAAGACACATCTGTATTTAGATATAAAAACAATATTTGATATCATTTGCTTAATCCAAGATAGGAAAAAGAAGAAGACGTTGTAAGTTATTTTTGGAGTAAAGTGTTAGCAGGTAGGAATGAGGGGTGAGGGAGTGTTTTATATTATCATTCTGAGCAACGCCAACTGTTTGTTTGGTGATCTTTGAGGAGTCTTTTGAACTAAGATGGGTTAGTTGTGTGAAGTATATGTTGAGGTCTACAGTTCCATGTTTTAGCTATTTGTTTAGAGAACAGGGCATCTCCCTAACTGTTGTTTGCTTTGGTGATCTCAAGTAAAAGTTTATCTTATAATCGGAGGGATAAGCTGCTGGAATAGGGGTTTACTACGCTTTTGAGGGCAGGGAAATTCTTGGCTAGGTGTATGATGGTGTTGGCAATGGTAAGCTGGTTGAGAATTGAGAGGTTAGAAAGTTCGAGCCATTTTAGTTGCTTAAGAGTTGTGCAGTGGTATGATCTGTTAGTGTGGTTTGTGGCAAATCTAGCTATTTTAGTATAGTAGGATTCTACTCTGTGCATATCAGTTTTTCTTAAGTTTATAAGAACTGGGGAGGCATATAACAGTGTAGATAGTAGATGTGTTCTGGCTATGGCTTGTTTTGAAGGTGTAGGTCAGGTATCCTTTTAGCATGCCCTAAGCTACACTGTAATAACTGCAGTAGAAATAAATATATCAAGCCATGGTCTGGAGGCCTATGAGGATTCTAGATGCTCTAAGTTGCATTTTAGAGTTATTAAATAACATTTCCATGCAATGTTGGCCGGAATAAAAACCATGATTAACAAAAGAAGTTTAGTCTTACGGTTCAACTTTACCTTTTCCTGCATCCTTTGAACACACCTTAACTGACCAAGACTACACTGTAGCAACTAAATTAAGCTGGGGGTGTGGGGGCTGCCACTCGCACCCAAAATATAACCACCTGTATATGCATCAGATGTTTAATTATGAGGAAAATGAAAAAAAAAATGATTACAGTAATGTTTTCAACTTATTACTTCTAGACAGTACAGGGCTCCTATACAAGCCTCTGTTTACCCCTCTGAAGCTTGTGAGGAACATTACCCTCTGAGATTTGTGTGGAATGTTAAAGAAAGAATGATGTCATCCCCAGTCCCCCAAACAAGTACAGAAACCTTCTTACACACCTTAGACTAGGTGTAGTTCAGGGCAAAGATGTCTAACAAGTCAGTGTCAAAATCCACTTGTATAACATTGTTGTGTGGGCATCAGCAGCCCCCAGAAGCTCTGAAAGTCTGGGTATTCTGCAATGTATTTTATCCCTTATTTTTCATTTTATGTATTCATTCATTTATTTTGAGAGATAACTATTTAACTGAGCAGGTGATAAGAGGGTCATTTACCTTCATTCTGACAACCACACCAACTAGTTATGGACACAACTTTGTATAATTCAGATGTCTGATTCTGCTAAAAAAGGTTGGCTATGTCTAAACAAACTACTGCCACACATTAAACTATTGTACACTGCTTCACATAAAGCACATTAGTCCTGCAAAGCCTGTCCATATCCAATGTCTAGTTAAATAATCCATCTCACTAATCACAAATGCACAGTGTGCTGCAAAGCCAAATAGTGACTGTTTAAACTGAGGAAATGATGAGAGTGTCAGTTACTGTCACAACCAGTCAGCCCTCACCTCCAACCAGCAGTTATAACCATGATGTATGACAACTATGTAATATTATTTACCACCACACAAATTGCCTCATATTAAAACAGTCTAATTTGCTCCACAAAAATCACACAAAAAATACTGCCAAAAATATATGGCTGATCACTGCCAGCAGTATTGTAAAACTAATAACACCCATCTCACTGCTTCTCTTTCTGGTCTCATTGCACCATTCCTCTAATCTCAACTGTCCAGAGATCTGCAGAATGCCCTTGATTTTTGTCTCATATTTTTGATCTCTGTGCCCTGTACAATTCTTGATTTTCTGGTAAATTGCTGAACATTACAGTCAATCAGTAAAGCCAGGTGTTAGAGTCATACTTATTATTCCAAAATGCATGCTGTCAGTCAATAACTCTTCCATGCAGATTAATGCCTACCTTTGAACACGCAACATTCAAGTCTAAAGTGATGTAACAACATGATTAATTGTTCTAAAAATACATAAATAAATAAATATGGAAAGAGCACTTCGACAGGCATGGCACCCTAGGTGGCTGTCTATTTAGATTATGGTTAAGGCAGATCATGACACAATGTAAAACTGAATTTCTTTTGTTTTCTCACTCATGATTTTTACTCAGATATCTTCAGATAAAAAGGTACTGCGGTGGTGGTGCTGTGGTAGCGTTGTCGCCTCACAGTAAGACTCTGTCCTGTTTGATTCTCAGCTAGAGCGTCTTCTGCATGGAGACATGCATGAATGGGCGTACCTTCGTTGAAGGTTGTGCATCAGGGCTGGCAACTCAGCATGTAAAAATCTACTGCCAACCATTAGCGGACCGGAGTTCCGCTGTGGCGACCCCTAACCGGGAAAAGCCGAAAGACACAACAACATCTTCAGATAAAAAGGTTAACGCATAGTTTACTAGGTATGCAATCAATGAGACTATTGAGAAGCTTAGCCCATTTTCCCCACTGACTAACAGGGCTGTCTGGTTAAGTGATTTCTACAGTGTCACACAGTAGGCCGATGCAGGCTGGCAGAATTTAATCCTGGATTGCATGACCTGGCTTATCAAGAGCTCACAACCTTAATCTTCTACACCAATAAAGGTTGGAAATGGATCTAAAATGTACCTCAGAACCGTATGTCTTACAGGGATTTAATAGCCTCCATCCACCCCCCCTCCCATTTTAATTCAGTTATTCATTCAGTTATTACATTTATGTTTTGGCCAATTAGGCTATGTTGGAATTTTGAAGACAAAGCTGAGGAGTGAAATAGATGGGGATTAATGAAGGTCCTGTATTGTGTATACCACTGTGTACATGTTGTGCTACCCTTTTGGTGTTCAACAACAACTGCGCCAACACGGTGTTGCATGGTGCTCTAGCACAAAGACATACAGCACAGCAAAGGGCTGACCCCGTGTCCACCCTACATGCTAATGAGGCAGTCCAGGGAAGAAGCATATGCTAATTAGCCATGTGCTGCCTCCCCCAAACCACTTCCAAGAAATTACTTGACCACACAGATCACCATGCTGTGGTACTGAGCATGGCCAAAAAGCTGTGTTCAGCTACCTGGCCGCAGACCTTTCAACTGTCCCTGATTTTCAGGGACGTCCCTGATTTTGAGTCAGATTTTAGCTCTGTCCCTCTTAATCCCTCTTAACACTGGTACCCTTTGGACAAAAGGTGGTTAGTTATACTTAAGAACTAAACACTTATTTTACTTCAGGAAATGTATATTAATTCATATTCTCCAATAATGTTAATGCCTCAAGTTAATAGAAGTAATATTTTAAAAGTGTCCCTGATTGTCCCTGATTTTTTCTGGATTTGTCCCTGATTCTGTTGAGATTTGTCCCTGATTGGTTGAGAGCTATGGTGGCCTGCCACCACTGTGATATGGGGATCAGAAAGGTGGGGGTGGGGTACCACTAAAAAACAGGGATAATGCTTTCATGAAGTGCTTTAATGGGACTAGCATCAGTATGTGGACCAGGGAAATGGAGGGAAACAATAGCAACCAGGGATACACTTAAATTCAGTGCCATCATAGCACCATCAGCATAGGGACTGAGGGATTGGAAAAAACACTAGCCACCAGGGATAAGTCAGCGAGATTAAAATGCCATGACAGCACAGACATCATCATTACATGGATTGGGGTAGGGGAAGAAATATTAGACACCAGGGATTCTACAGATGTCTCATAATGCCACATAAACTATTATGGTGCTGGGAAGGGCACTAGCTACTAGGAAAAATATAAGTGTGCTATAATAGCAGTTAAACTATTATGGAGATTGGGGAGTGGGAAGAACAGTAGGATGGAAGACAAGTCAGAAGGACACATATGGGGTCTGTGGTGCAAGTACGTGTGTGTGCCCTTTTGCCTAGGGCACCACTTGACCTAAGGCTGACCCTGACTAGACTGGACTGATGAAATCAAGTTTAACTGGGACTGTTGAAAGGAAACTGCACCTAAAAAGCTACAGTATGAAAATCATGTTAGAGACATATCTATCTTCAAGACAATACAGTGAAAAGTCCTAAGTAAATTTCAAGAATTATTAAGGAAAATAGTCCAATTTCTCAACACTTTGAAGGAAATGATTTGTGGATTTCTTATTGGAGACATTGTAACTGGTTGAGATTCAGACATTCAGTGGTTATGGACAATGGCAACCCTGAATAAGGAATTTGACATTGAAGGGTGCTGGACAGTAAAGGGCTTATGCTCCTTGTGAGGAACTTTTGTGGTCTCTCCAATTGCTGCAGGTGCCTGTAAAAGGGGCATTGTACTCAATTACTGGCCTGATGAGGGAAGAGTACAGGGATGTTATAACTTCTTTTTTTCAAGAGGCAACACCCTTATGAGATGAGTAATATAGAATGTCCTGCTTATCACTGTGGAGACATGGTGATCAAAGGTAAGGTTGGTGTCAACTTGTGTCCCCAGGTCTCTCACCGCTGAGTGCATGCTTAGGGTGTTTCTGTTGATGTAGTTGTTAGCTGGAACACCACTCTTACCAAAAGGGATGATAATACACTTTTTTGCACCGAGTTTAAGGCTGTGACTTTCTCATCAATCATTTAAAAGCTGAAGACCCTCTTGGAGGATGTTGACATTGTTTGGGGATTCTATGACTGCTCCCAATTTGCATTCATCAACAAACTTTGTCAGCCACACACCTTTAGTTTTTGCTTGTACTTTGGAGAAATAGATTCCAAACAGAAGAAGTCCCAGGACTGATCCTTGAGGAACACCACTGGTTTCGGGTCTGCTGTTGGAAGAGTATTCCCCTGTTTTGACTGTATACGGCTTATCGGTGAGCCAGTTAGCCACCCACTAAACGATGTAAAGATTGATACCTACCTGGGTGAGTTTGTCTATAATGCCTGACTGGGGAATAGTGTCAAAAGGCTTGGCCAAGTCCAGGTTAGCACTATGCACAGTTTTCCTCTCTTCCAGGGCTCTGGTGACTGTCTCAAAGAAGTCCACTAGGTTTAACAGGCATGATCTCCCTTTGACAAATACAAACTGATTAGGGTTGAGTGTTTGGAGATTGCCTATATCTTTGTAGATAAGGTCTATGATGACTTGCTTCATGGCCTTGCAGATAAGGCTAGTCAGGCTAATAGGTCTATAGTTCCTGGGGTCAGTTGAAGCAACATCTTTGTGCAAGGGGATAACAGTTGCCGTTTTCTATTCA
>NC_056732.1:740396686-740449186 GCF_019279795.1 Protopterus annectens
TATATATATATATATATATATATATATATATATATATGTGGGTCACCTTCAGATGCCCGACAACGCGTTTCACCGACACGGAATCCGACGGGACGAAAACACCGACAACGCAGATGACCGACAAGGTGAGAACCCGACGGACTCGGTAAGTGTGCGATAGAGTGAGGGATTTAGTGTTAGGGAGTGGACAGGTAAGTGTGCGATAGTGAGGGACTGTGGGTTTAGGGGTGGGTTAAGTGAGTTAGGGTTAGGGTGCAGGTAGGGTGTGTGAGCGATAGTGAGGGACTGTGGGTTTAGGGGTGGGTTAAGTGAGTTAGGGTTAGGGTGCAGGTAGGGTGAGTGTGGTAGTGTCGGACCTTGGGGTTAGGGGTGGGTAAGTGAGTTAGGGTTAGGGTGCAGGTAGGGTGAGTGTGCGGTAGTGTCGGACCTTGGGGTTAGGGGTGGGTAAGTGAGTTAGGGTTAGGGTGCAGGTAGGGTAAGTGTGCGGTAGTGTCGGACCTTAGGGTTAGGGTTTGGGTTAGGGATAGTGGATATGTTATGTAGTGTACTGTGTTGTTTACGTGTAGTGTGTTGGTGTAATGGTTTTCGGTGTTTTGCGTTGTCGGTATTTTTGTTGTCGGTCTTTTTGGTGTCGGTGATTTGTGTGTCGTAAACAGCGATTGCATCTGAAGGTGATCCATATATGTATATGTATATGTATATATATATATATATATATATATATATATATATATATATATATATAGATAGATATATATATATATATATATATATATATATATATATATATATATATATATATATATATATATATATATATATATATATATATATATATATATATATATATATATATATATATATATATATATATATATATATATATATATATATATATATATATATATATATACATACATATATACATATATATATATATATATATATATATAATACATATATGCATATATACACTGCATATAGAATATTGTTCTTTCCTAATTCCCTCCTGCATATGTCTATATTGCTTCTCCTTTGTTCTTCCCCCTTCCAGTTTATTAATACTGTATGGCCACCAGAGAGATTTATTCCTGAAATTACCATAATATTTTGGGTGGACGGGCACTGACTTTTCTAGACAGCTGTTTATGTGCATGAAAAATGTCAGAATGCATACCTCTCAACTGTTTCTGATTTTCAGGGATCTCTTTGAGTTTGATTCTTATCTTAGCTCTGCCCCTCTTAATCAACCCTACATCTGAAGGCTTTAGGAGAAAAAGTGGTGAATTTCACATAATTAATGTTAATCCTTAGATATATGGACATTTTTAACTTCAGAAAATCTATGTTAATTCACATTCTCTTGTTCTGTCAATGTCTAAAGTTAACAGGACTAATATTTTGAAAGTGTCCCTGATTATTTCTAGATTTGTCCCTGATTCTGTTGAGATCTGTCACTGATTGGTTGAGAGCTATGGATAGATGTGACTGTAGCAGCCCTCTGTTTTGCGGACATTTGCATGAGATTGTTAGGAATTTTTCCCAGAACCATGGATGAAGTAATTATTGTGATAATCTGAATTTAGGTTACATGGCAGCTGATCTCACAGCACTTAGTGAAAGGACATCATTAGGTCTACTAAGTGGTGATTTGCCCATTGGCTACTATCACTCTGCTATTTCAGGTCTCAGCATATAGCTACATGAAGCTAGAAGGTGATGACAATGCCTTCTTTCATCAGAAGCAAAAGAGTAACACTACTCCAAAGCATGTCACTTTCTGATCTGCACTCAGTAGTACTTTGATTGCTGTTGCTGGGGTCAATTCTTTGTTACAGTTTTTCTTGATAGGTGACCTGCATAGCATGTAAAGCCTTTCAACAAAACAGAAAGCAAAATTGCACAAATGTCCCAAATGATAACTATATAGGCTTCCATCACAATGACAATCAGACCAATTGGGGAAGTCTCACATGCACACTGCTCAGTCAGGCAGTAATGATGAATGTCCCACTGCTCCTTTTCTTAACATCAGCAAAGCAGTTGCACTAATCCTAAGATGGAGGCTAAGAAGTAGATCTCAGGCTTCCCAGTCAATCTCCAGGAAGCTTTGGAAAAATCTCTAGGAGTGCAGGAAAAATCAGAATGGTAAGACAAAGAAAGGGAAGGAAAAAGGAATGTTTGGAATATGGAAAGGTAAGTATGAGGGGCACAGAGGGAGCAATAAACAGCAAGATGGTCCATGGCTGTATCATCAGCAATGATGGAGAAGGCCCCATAAAGCCCTTCAACTAAGGTGCCAGCGTAACTAAAACCATCACTGGTTACATTTTTGCCTTGAACATTTCAAGACTTTAGGCATTAATAGGTTGTACAGTAGTTTGCTGGCACTGCTTAATTTCTCTTGACTAAACTAAGCATTTCATGGTACAAACCCACCTATTTCTTGTGTTTCTGAAATGCTGACCAGTAGTGACCAGCAACATTGGTATGTATGCTTTTTACCAAGTTACAACTGCATTACTCAGAAATGCTGGTTCAGGAAACCATAGATATACTGAGTGTGTGTGCGTTTGTGTGTGTGTGTGTGTGTGTGTGTGTGTGTGTGTGTGTGTGTGTGTGTGTGTGTGTGTGTGTGTGCGCGTGTGTGTATGTGTTTCTCTCTCTCTCTCTCTCTCTATAGATATATATATATATATATATATATATATATATATATATATATATATATATATATATATCTTACTGCAAGTGCTGGTATATGTTTGTTTGTACACTGACTAGTATACAATTGGTTCTGTTGCGTGTAACTGACAGGAATGAGAGTGTTAAGCAGGAATGTCTTGGGGAGATTCTTGCCATGTATGCCCTGCAGCAGGACATATAAAGGTACTTCTCTGGTCAGCTTAAAATTACTACTATACATCGGTCCCTTAGTTATTTAGAGGTGTCACAGTGGAACACTTAGGGTCTCAAGAATTCTCAGATGCTTTCTTTACATAACACAGAACATCCAGGGGTCAGATACAATTAGGTTAATAGGTTAATAAGTATGTACTAGGTTAATGACAACAAGGGCCTTTACAACTAACTCCAGCCATGCTTCCCAAATGTATCCTACATGTCCACTCTGATGGACCTCGTGCATATCCACAAAACAAACAGTACCAGAATTACCCATTGCCTGTGATATAAATAGGACCTGCTGTACAGATATGTATGTATCCCAAAGACTACCTTGTCTATGGAACAGGCTCCCCATCCATGTGAAGCAGAGTTCCTCTCTAACCCAGTTCAAGTGCAACTTGGACAATTGGATGGGAAACCAGAAATTCATCCCTGGTTTGGCACTTATGTCTTTAATGGACACAGGTAACCTGTAAATGGTTCATCTCCCAGGCCCATGCTGATACTTATCAAAGGTATCAGAACTTGTCAGAGATTTGGGATGCATGGCTAGGCTTAAAAAGGCCCTTGTGGTCATTAGCCTATTAAACACCTATGACTCTATAGGATGATTTTTGAGAGAATAATGTCTTTAATGTCATTGGGAGAGAAAATGTTAGATAAAAGAGCAAGTGAGGTCCTGGAATCTGAAACATGATCTTTTAAAGCAGGAAGAGCTCTATGGAAAGGTATATGACCAATGTGATAGACATCACAGTGAAGGCAGGTCATTGCAGCCAAGTCAGTGCAGACCTGCATGTGCAACATAGTGCTGCAAAGCTACATCTCATACTCATCCAGAACATGAAAGGCAGCACAGCAGTCATGAGACAGACCACTGTGAGGCTCCACAGCAATGTGCCAGACCTGATAGTCTTATAAAGGAGGAAAAAATGGAGTAGATAAGGTGCCTGCACTGTTTTGCAAACATGCTCAGTACTATACAATTGTGAAATGCAGAAACTTCAGGAGATAGTCTTTAGACCTGCAGCTTTACAAAGTTAAAGAATGAGATGCAAAGTTTAGAAAGTACACTTGCCTTGAAAAGTAAATCAACAAGATCAACAAACCCTGTGGTGGAAGGGAGTCATACTGAGGCAGGCATGATATTCGTGTAACTGGGAATCTGGGGCACTGTCATAGCACTGGACTCTTCCTATACTTTAGGATGCAACCATGCTACAAGTAGAGGCCTGGCTACAGTCCACGATAAGGAAGATTGTGTACATTATAGCAATGCCAGCTGACAGATGCATGCATAAATGGGTGTGGGAGCTTGATGTCATGGATAAATTATAGAAATGATGTTGGATTACTGTGTAAAACATCTGTTATGACACAAAAACAAATGCATAAAGGAGTGGCATAGTGGCCATGGGTATGGAAATCCCAAAGCATACCATACTGATCTACTGACTGGAAAAGTTACTTCACTACCCAGGGGAATGAAGTGTTACTGTAAGCCCTTCACACACATAGCATCTTCTTCCTGGGTAAAGTTGCCACAGATAAGCAATAGCATGACCATGTATTACAGGGGATAGTGCAAGGTGCAAGGCATGAATACTGGAATGGTGGTCATAATAGAGCTCTGATATATGTTTAATGAAGGGTTACAGATAAGATACTCTGTCAACTAAAAAAATCATAGGATATTTTGACAGACAGGTGTACCACAGGATGAACCCCTCACAGTGCAGCATCTCACTGATGCAGAGGAATATTTGATAAAACTATTTGGAAAGAGAAAGGGGTCCCTCATCCAGAGTGATTTAGATGATGGAGCTGGACTGGCACCAAATATCTATATGTCAGGTGGGGATGTACTAGTATAGTAATCTCCATTACAGTAAAATATAACACAATACATTTCATGAAAAGGGAAGATTGACCAAGTTCCACTTGCACATCTGTCTTTCCAGCCATATCTGGTCTGTAACTCCAGCAACCTGCATGACAAGGTGAGCAGTATGGCTGTCAAGACTGATATGGAATCATATATGTGGGAAGATAATGGCATCAATCATGTTGCTGGTTTCATATAGGTTCATGGGTCGGTACTAGGCTATCGGCCCTAGGGCCTATACAAGCCTAGCCATAACAATTTCCTGGCTATTTCTTCCCACAGTATTTACTTCACTGGACCCCTGTCTGTCAGGGCAACTGACATGATCCTCGGGGTGAAGTTCCTATCTCCCATCCAATCATCAAGATTCCTTTTGAAGAGGGCCAAAGAAGTGTTCTGCTTGACATGTATGGGCAGTCTATTCCAGAGTCTAGGGAGTCTCTGGGTCAGGAACCTATCCCTCCAGCATGTTTTGTTCATTGTGATGACAAGGTTTAGATCCCTGGAGCATGTGGCTCTGAGGGATTGGGATTTCTTTAAGTGCATATTCAACAGCTCTGGGTTTGACATGGCCTTGTGTGTTAAGCAAATATCACCTCTGAGTAGACAATATGTGACAGAGTATAGGAGAAGTTCTTTTAGGCGGTCAACATAAGGCATCTGCTTTAGGCCTCTGATTCTTTTAGTGAGGTATTTCTGTGGCCTTTCCAGTTGTTGCAGATGTCTTGAGAGGTACATACCAAATGGGGAATTGTATTCTATAATGGGTCTAATGAGGGATGAGTACAATGGGACAATGATCTCCTTTTATCTGGATGAAAAGCCCTTAGTGATGAGGTGTGTCACATAGAAGGATTTTCTGTTTCATTGATGCAGAGCCCAGAACAAAAGAACACCACATGGATAATGATAGCAGCATGCAACTAGCAGGATCTGATGATATAGTGGTGCTGTTTGCAGTATTGTTGGAGGAAGGGCTCGACAATACCATTACAGAATCAGTCAAAGAGGTACAGTCTAAACACAAAACCTCACCAGGGCATGGTAGAAATCTATTACTGAGGCCTTTATGGTCTCTACCTGTCTTCCTAACATACAAGGAAGCTGAAATGCATACTGCCTTTAAAATGTGGGGAGATGAAGCACCAGTCTGATTCCCAGTCTCTCCGTGATAAGGCTGTGATATGTGATATAAACCAACAGATCCACAGATCAGTGATCCAGGCACAGTCAGCCTATACCTACAGCATGATTGGAATAGTTAATGTGCTCCTTGGATTCTAGGAGGATGTGCAACATATGTGTAACAAGTGGCATGGAATATAGGAACAGGGATCAGACAATGCTGCTGATGACACAGGGAGAAAATATTGACTCTATTGGCAAGTCCTTGAAACATCTTGCAACAGCTCATCAGTCTGTTTTCAGAGGTTGTGCCTTCAATGTCCATGGCCTGGTCAGGATTCGGGGCAAGTCAGATGTTAACTGTCAGACTGCTGAAATTATTGGAGACACAGCATCAAAGTTACCAGTGATCATTCAGCTTTCCATGTGCAGTAGTGAATGTCATCCAAGTCATGGTAGCTGACAGTACTTCTCTAACTTAACACCTGGGATTGCGTATCAAGGTGCACATTTGCATTCATATAGTTCTACCCCGTCCTTGTTGTCCCTCGGTATGTAGACTCCCATTGCTGTTCATGGTCAATGACCTCATCTTGAGTGATGGTATTAATCAGGATCAGCACATGCTATGCCCTATCAAGGTAATAACCTCATGGTCCCATAGTTCCAACCCTTTCCTGCCACAAACTGCGCCAGGCCCCAACATGGCAAACAAAATCAGTGGACACTGCTAATGGTCACATTAAAACCATTTGGATGTGCTACTGAAGAATGTGCTTCCTAACTCTCCACGACCTCCCAGAGTTCCTGACTTTTGATTTTGTTTCCCTTACTGTACCTCCACCCCATAGTGTCGCAGTCACCTGCCACTGTGTGTGCAAGTCATCATGAATGTATTGACTGAATCCTGCCCACCCTCTAAGCTGAGTGGGTATGATTAAGTCTAATGCACAGCACGATCAGCTCTTGCAATGTCCTCAGTAGCTTGGAGCTGATAATGCATGCATTGATTTATATTGTGCTGACTTTGCCACTGCCATAGTTTTTAGACCAGAACTCACCTCTTTGTCAGTACTGCAATGTTTCCATTCACCTCTTGTTCAGCTGTGGAACTGCTGCTACTGTGCCTTTTGTATCTGATTCTCCACCCTTTCCTTTCAGTACTGGAGCAACTGGCATAGAAGACTCTGATAAGACATTAATTTACTTCTCCAAATGTATAAGTATTGCCATGTTGTGCAACAGTGCACACAAACAGGCATCTTGCTGCATATTTGAGGACTGTATTACAGTGCCCAGCCTGATATATCCAAGCAATGGAAGCATCCCTTGAATATGCCAAACACCGCTCCACATTATTATGTGCTTTATCATGTGCTTCTTTGTAGGCCATTCCCTTCATTGTTTAGGGGTGCAGCTATGAATATTCAACCAGTGTTCTAGGGCATATCTGGCATTGTCTAGAACATCCAACAAACAGCTTGTTATTTATTTATTTAACATTTGTTAACGGGGAAAGTTTGACTTCGAACAAAGCCAATTTTCAGCAGAGGACAGGGGAGAAACACTCCAGACACATGTCTTTGTAACGTGGGAGGAAACCGGAGCACCCAGAGGAAACCCACATGAACACAGAGAGGACATGCAGACTCCACATAGAAGGAACCACAGCGAGAATTGTACAGGAGAACCTCTTGGCTGTGAGGCGTCAACGCTACTGCTGCACCACTGAGCCATCCGTTGTGTGTTATGTGCATTGTTATATGTGGCATGATCCCTTCGTTATTTGTCACCTCTGTATATAGACACTCTTGGCTAACCTGAGTGTGTGCCTAATGCCTAGATGACACTGTGGGAAATTCCTTTGGAGGTACCTTAGGTGTAAGCCAGCTGCATGCCAGATGTGGTAATCACAACAATTGTTCTAGTTGCACAAAGATCCATTACAAATAATCCCATGAGTATGGCACGTTATCTGGGACTTAGGAGAGTAGTAATTCATTGATATATTGTAATTCCTCTGGATGAGGTGGATTCTTGATTGTAATGTGTGCTATCACTCACTTTCAGACCCTCAAGGAATTGAGAAATGTTGTAAAATGTCTGCATGGTGATGGTTCTATTCTCTGCAGTCCTAGGAAATCAGATATGCACCTTCACATGCTGCAGTGTAATTTTGAAGAACTGATTTAGGATTCATGAACTGATCCCTGAGATATCCCTAGTGTGTCCAAAGTAAGTCACAGAAAGGTTCCTGTAGCTAAGATGGTTAAAGCCACATGTGCCTTGGTACCTACAGGAATGAACATACCATGGACTCCCTTGGTTCTGGTTGTAGAAAACACAGTTTGACAAAATCTCATAAAGTCTTCCCATCTACAGACAATTGGTTCACAAACTACTGATCACACTGATGATAGTATGCACTGGCTGTACTTCCTCTCTTGAAGTACCCTATTGTTTTGTGAAACACTGTGGGCTACAGCTGCTGCATCAGAAACACTGCACCCCTCCTGTACACTATAATTCTCAGTTTAAAAGCAGGTATGCATCATGGCACAGAGCATTTCATTTATGCCTTTCTGAATTTGTCCACCATTTTGGATTTTGTTGTTTGCTACACCAGATGGCTCATTTGCATGGAGGTCTTAATTTCCATGTTATTATACACTTGTTAGGTTGCACTTTATAATGTACTGTTTTGAGCCTTGAACTATGAAGCTGTAAGTGTCGGCATCCTTTACACCCTGCACTTTGCTGCTACCCACTGTAGTTTTCACTGTGAAATGAAGTAAACTGCTATGAATAGCAGCAGATATCTGAGGGCACATTTAGCCCTACAGTTTTAAAATGGAGAATCTGTACCTTTCAAGAAAAGTTACAGTAAGTATGCTATAGCATTTATATAGTTAATAGAAGTTTCATAAACCGGAATTGCCCATAATTTATAACTTTCTTACAGTTTGCTACAATTACTTGCAGGCACCTCAATCATATAAAAATATTTGAAATGGTTATATAAGGAAAAGATGAAACTATGCAAAAGCTAAGTTTGTAAAACATCTTTTTTTATCTATCTGAAATGTGAACAATACTCATTAGCTTTAGACAAATATGTGTATGCAGGAATTACAATACATGCATAAAATTAATTTCACAAATAGATCTTCATGCACCACTACTAACCACAGTCAGAATTAGCACGTTGTCTTTACATACTTTAAAATCTTCTCTGACAACTTTGTTACTAATATTATAAACGGCAAGAAACTATCTTAACTTGCAACATTTACTGTATATACTGTTGATAAGCAATATCTTGTTATTGTATTAAAGCCAACAACCTGCAATGTTGCTTACTATTGCTGCAACTTTGTATCTCTATCATGTACATGATGTGGAGCTTTTCTCCCCGGGCATTCGCTGAAAAAGGACGTGCGTCCAGTTGGAATTTCCCAGTAAACAAATGTAAATAAAATAAATAATTTAAACGCTGTGTCACAAAAAAATGGGACATCCTTGGAACATATGGGATTATTAATGAAAGTCTGCTGTAATGACTCACTGGCCTTATGCTTTCTGGAGCAGACATACAAAATATAATTTCGTCTTTATTGATTTTTTTTTTTTTTTTTTTTTTTTTGGAAATGTAGGCTTCTGTAACATGCTTTTTATATCAACAAGTGAAGGCCTCAATAAAGCTTGAGATGGGATTTCTATTGTAATCAAGAGACGTGTAACTGCATTTCCCAGAATTACTAAAAAAAGAAAAAATAAATGAAAATTCAGGAGAACAGTTAATGCTGGCAAGCACTGTTCTTCACTGAAGTCATTTTTTGCAGGGGGGGGAAGCAACTCTGCACCCCTCAGTATGTGGGGATTCACCTACCACACCACTTCACTTATTCATACTAACAAGATTGCCATACCTTAGAGAAAAGGAAATACTCTGAGAAGCAGTGATATCGGACTTAATGTCTGCATATTGAACATTCAGTCTAGCTATAACAGGACTTGTGTTTACAAGCCTTTTAAAACAAATAGTTACACTTGAATTGATCAAGTGACTAAACATGTACGAGGTGTTTTGTGGAAGAATTTAGCACAAATGTTTTGTGAGAACAGAAATGTGATGCAGTCTGCCTTTACTAGGTGCCATGTGTTTTTTCCCCTATACAGGTGAACATGTGCACAAATTATTACAGCAATCAATGGGTGCAAGGCAGATAAACTAATCCTGGATGGGGAGCAAGCCCATCATGGGGCATACAGTTGCTCAGCATGAAAATCTCTAATAGAAAAACCGATGCTCCACATATCTAAACCTGTGTGTTTTGGTTGATGAGCAAAAAGCAGCATGCACGTTAATTTTATTCAAATTTCTTGACAAGCTAGTATGAATAACATTTAGAACAAAATAGCAGCTTACCATGAAAATATACGTTCTTCATCATTCAAACTCTTTATGTATTATATGAATAGACATTTTCAAAAACAGTTAATTTTTTTTTTTATGTGTGAATAACTTTAAAACAAAAACAAATGCCAAGATGCATACCTCTTAACCTCTTAGTGCAAGACATTTGGACAAAGCCTGACAAAACGGGGGGAAAACAAAAGACAAAAATAGGAGCAAATTTTAAATATTGCTCTTAAAAACTTCAAAAGTGGCTAGAGTAACAGGGTTTGTTGTAACATACATTTTCTGAAGGATTTGAAGGCTGAAACTCAAATATATGTCATTATTTAGTGACATCATTCCTCAGATCATCCCAGTAATTTACCAGAAAACCACAAATTTTATGAGGAATAGACCAAAAACTGCAAAGGTGGTGTTGCTTTATTTGCAATAGACCATTATTTTTTAAAGAATGCAAGGCAGCAAATCATGCATTGTGTATTAAGTTGGAGAGATTCAGAAAACCTTGCCACATCTTGTTATGCAAATTTGTGGGATGATCGACCATGCACAGGGTGGGTGCTATTCAGAAAACCTAGCTGGAGGACATGGCTAGGCCAGATCATGCTGTTTGCTATACTATATGCTAATGCCTGCATAATGAAGCACTGACTATGATAACAATGTAAAACAAAATTGTAGAGTGGTTCAGAAATATACCTCAACCTGGTCTGTGACATCAACAGGACTTGTTGGCAGAGAAACCTGAAGGAGACATCCCGAATATTCTGGAGAAACATGAACTCATGTGGCAATTAAAGCTGAACTCTTTTAGAAAGCCTGGGCTAAACTACTACAGTTCAATTAAAAGTGCACTGGAACTTAGAAAATTGCCACATTGTTTACATGACTAATTGCATTTTATTTTATTTTTTTTCTACAAATTGGTTTTAAATACCATTTTAAATCATTTGAAATTTAAGTGTATATTTTGTTTCCATCATCATACATATATATATTTTTTTATTTTTATTTTTTTCTGGTTTTCTTTTTTCCACTTTATTCAAAATTATGGTAATAACAATACTAACTAATTATACAATTATATAGGTTTTTAGGGTTCTTGTACACAGACCTCAAGAAGTCGAGAAGAACGAAAGCGATCTTTGTTAACAATAGGTTATGAAAATAGAAACTGATTTTTACATGCAAAATGTATATGTATATATTTATATATAATGTTTGATCGCAAAATGAACTAAGGTTGATATATTTCCAGCCGTGTAGTATATTGCCTTGTATAAAATCACAGACTTAATAATCTACTTAATAATTTGGTTAAATAAGATGTAACATTAAAGTACATTAGGGCTATCTATTATTATGACAGCTACTAGGTAGGGCAGGACCAGCTCGAATGTCACACTGATGGGGGAAGGGATGTGAATTTAACATGTGTACCAATAACACTTTGTTTTACAGCACAATAAACCACTCCCATGCCTGATAAAAAGTATATATATATATTTAGAAAGCTTGTGAGGAAATTATTACTCTATTTTTGTTTGACTTGGATCGCTTGTCTGTGTACTTAATAAAGGATTTTCGACTGGAAACAGACTGCCTGCCTTGCTTGGATTACTTTCGAATACTTAGTAATGTTGTAGAATTATATATTTTCTATTATTATTTTTTGACTTGACGAGTTTACATTCGCTACTTCTACTACTATTGTCTGATCTGATTAATATACAGTGATTAACTAGAAATATATGGACTGAAAATCTTCCACACAGAGAAGTTTCTTACACTGTTTTGTTTTCAGACCCACTACACTTTAGTGGGTTGTTTTGAGACTTCGGGGATACCACGGAGATTACTTGTTTTTTCATTATCCCTTTTTAAGCGCAATCTAGATAACTGGATGGGAAACACAAAATACACTCCTGGGATTCCACCTGTGTCCCTGCTGGACAGGGGTTTTGGGTGCTGACTTGTCTAACCATGGAAAAAACTCTTGGCTAGGCTTATAAGGGCCTCAGGGTCAATAGCCTAGTAACTTTCTATGATCCTACAATCCACAGAAAAACACTGTGCTTGCTTTAGATTTGAACTCAGCACATTAAATAAATATGTTTGGGATTGTTGGAGCCATTTTAAATCTATATCTGTAAGATGCATGTCATTACTTCTGGAGGTGTTGGATCATCTGACCACTTCATTTCATACCCTTCACAGATCTAACAAAATGGCCCAGTACCGTGTGAACCGGACCCCTTGCAGGAAATTGGGGTTATTGTCAGGCTCATCTGCAGTCCAGTGGGAATTGCAGAATACCTATCACAGTGGATATAAAAGTATGTGTGCCTTTACATTTATCAGCTACAAGGACCTTTCAGAGACCTAATGGGGACACATTGGGGGTATCTTATTTATTTGCCTGGAGAATACTCCATCAGTTCTTCAATGCCATGTTTCAGCATGTGGGGAGCTTATGTGGTTCAAGTACCCCAGAGGACAGAGTAAACACCCATTTCCCATAAGGTACTGGAGGCCATAGATTGTACCCACACAGAATTAAATGCACCATTTGGTGAAATGGAAGAAGGTACATGAACCACAAAGGTTATCACTCCATCAACATCCAGGTAATCTGAAATGCACAAGATATCATTTACAGTGTATGTCTGTTAATCCAAGCAATTTTCACAACTCACACATATGGCCCACACATTAGCTTTATCAACAGTTTGCAAGAAATGACTTTTCACAGGGTCAGTTAATGGGTGCTGCTGGAAATGCACTAGAAAACTGGCTTATGATACCCATCAAAAATCCACACACTCAGACAAACCAGGGGTATAACCATTCACTGTTGCAAACCAGAAATATTACAGAGCATATGTTCAAGCTGCTAAAGTCATGTCTGCACTGTTTGGACACATCTAGTGATGCAGTATGATCACATCATGTGTACGAAAATACAGACTGTGGGTGCCATGTTACATTATACAATATATAGGAAATAGTTACAGAAGGGTGGCCTCTTTAAGGGCCAACAGTTTCAAATAGCAAAGGCAGTAGTAGCAGAGTCAGAAAAGGAATCAACAGGAGGGGATGACCATGCCAGGTGGAGACAGGCACAGTATGCCTTGGCACGAGTAATGAAGCAATGGATTGCATATAGTGTTACAACATAACAATAAAAGGCTTAAGCACATTCACTACAATAAAAGTGATGCATTCAAAAATACCAGACTGTGCATAACAATGCATGGGCTGGCCAATCTATGCATCAGATATGAGGAAACTAAGTAACGATGTATAAAGGGCAGGGTACAATTATCCTCATTTGCACAGCTGGACAAAGGAGTACAGGAGTGCATGCCTTTCACAGGGAAGGGTGCAAGTGTGAGTGCTGCTTCTTATTCTTTTGCAGATTCTTCTTCTGTAGAAGTCTGGATACGATATGCAAGGAAGCAGAGAACTGTCCCAGTCCAGAGAAGAAGAGAGAAACCTCCAAACAACTTCATCCACTCTGGTGTGGCATGATTAAGGGTCAAAGCAGTCCAGCCATCTCAAGCCAAGATCTTTACAGCATGGGCCATTGTGAATCCTCTGTTCAGGTCTGTCTCATACTTCTGACGAAGGTCCTCAAGTGACAGTTTATGACCATCTGTAGAAACTTCCTTCTTAAGTTCATCCATATCCTCCTCTTTCTTTGACATTATTTATTTTTTTTCCTTTTACCATCTTCTGTGTTCATATGTTGTTGTAGACTCATACTTACCCTGTCCTGCTCCTTTACCCATCTTATCCTAGAAGTATTGCAGGCTCCAGACAGCAGATAAAATAAATACATTAAATTATATACATTTTTATGTATACCGATCCCCTTCCCTTCTATCCCTATACCCACATACATCAGTTCACATAGAAGGTTGGTTAACTTAGGTTCACACCTTGTATTTTGATTACAGGAGCCTAGAGCCTAAGTACTCTAAACCAACTATCAAATTGTTATCAGCAGGTCCATTTTCAAGGACTGCTGAGTTTTAGTGCATTTTCAAAGTATGTTGAGTTTCAGTGCATTTCAAGGAATGCTAAGTTTCAAGGGAAGAGAAGTTTATTGTTGCTCATGTTAAGTCTGTTTTCAATGTATAACTGTTTTGCTTAGCAAATGGCCATCATCAGTAATTGTGGAATAAAATTTGAAAGCAGTGTTAGTAGCACAATAGGTAGAATACTTGCCTTTGGTGCAGAAGGCTGTGGGGGGGCTCTTCTCCCACACCGTGTAGATAAGAGTGATGATATTCCAGTGCCCTTTAAGATGAGAATCATGGTACCGCACTCCTGAGTGAGTCCTCCTTTGCATGAGATGCCTAGCACTAGGAACCTGTTGTCAGTTTGATAGACATCCCCTATTGCAATACTACCAGCTTACCAATGTTTTTTTTTGTTTTTAACGTAACATGGGCAATTTATTCTTCAATGGCTTTAGGCACTGAATTTGTACATGAAGCACTGAAATGTAAAGTTGTTGCCGGTAGCAACCTCTTCATTAGTTATAGATCTCTTTACCATGGAATTATTTAGATGACTTTTACTTCTGCAGAGACTGTATAGTATATATTCACTGATATTGGTGGATTATAATGACAGAAGCTTGAGTGGTGTTTTGTGAATTAAATGTTATGTAATGGATAATACTGTCATTAGTGGTTCATACATTTTGTTTCATTATTTACTGGAAAACTGATAAAACACACAAATTTAAAACATACTCTAACAGTTGTACTGTATTATACAAGGCATATAATTTAATACAATCAGGATGGTGCATCAAAGAACACATGCATGCATGCATGATCCTAAAAAGGTGTGCAAGTCGTCTATGGCTTGAAAGAGCCCAAAGGTAAACAATCTATCACTGACCAGATACATTTTCTTTGAATGTGGGTTTCAATGCTGTTTCAATGAATGTGAGATTCAAGGGCAGAGAAGCTTACTGTTTATGCTAAGTCTGCTTTCATTGTGTGACTGCATTATTTTGTTTAGCAAATGGTTATCAGTGTTTGTGCTATAAAATGTGAAATAAAAGTTTTAAATATCGCAAATCATTGTAGAAGTAAAGAAGAAAATAGTATGCAAACTGACAGGTGCATATGGTAACTGGGAAAAATAGCCAAGTAATGGGACACTGGAATGGCTGTTGGGGGGGATGGTGCTGTCGGGGGGGTGTTTCTGTGAGTGGTGGCCCTGATCCATTACCCTGAGTAGGCCGCTATCTGAGCAAGATCCAGCGCTGCCTGCAGTCAGTATTCTTATGCTAATGGCTTGTGGTTTAGCCCTCCCCTACCCATATGCTATAATCAGACAAACATGTTAACAATGTACCTGTGTAAGCCTGAGTTTTGAAAGATTATTATGCTTTACTGTATAAATGACAGCATAGTTAAGAATGCAATATTTATTGTTTTTCTATTTCTCTTCCCTTAACCTGTTTGTCGCCGACCTTTCACTTTCCTACATTTATTTATTTTTTATTTATTTAGTTTGCTCTCTTCATTTCTGTTACTATTAAGGAGCAGAGATATCCTGCACCTAACTCACTGGCAATGTCTGTCATTCCTCTACAGGTGTCAGCAATAGCACCACCACCAAAAGTACTCAGCATAAGTGGTCCCAGCCTTTCACAGCTGCCTCCGTACCTCTTGCACTACCTGTACCAGCTGCATTAGGTAACCCTGCATGAGAAAGCGGTGCATTGGTACCTGTCTGTAGCAGTTCAAGTGCAGGTGATGATGTTCTCAGCTGTCAGGACCTGGCAGAGCTTGTGGGAGATGATAAACAGGAGACTGGATACTCACATCAGCAACATGGAGACCATGATCCTGCGAGTAATTTGGTCATGTCCCTGCCCAGCATTAACTAGGCCTTCTGAGGCAGGATTAAGTGGTGATGGTTCCCAGAGAGGCAAGTCATCTCCTGCTTATCTAACCTGGCAGAGACAGCATCGTTGAGCACCACTGTTATCTTGCAACCCAGTGCTCTCCTCCCTTTTGTGTTTATCTCCACTCCTATCGGTTGTACAATCACCCCTCATCATTGTCTTCCCTCTGTTTCTCTAATGTCTCTTTCACCTATGTGTTCACCCTCCACCATTTTGATGCCCCTCACCCTATTATTCATGTCTGTCTTTCTCTGCTAACTAACTCCCTTACCAGCCACTTACTTCCCTAAAAAACGAAAAGGGCACTTCTCTCCCAAAATATTCACATACATTACTCAATGTACCAGATATTTGACTAACAAAGATGATTGGTTCCTATTGCTTGTTATGCTCATCTTTAAAAATGTGCCTTTCTGCCAAATTATTGAGGATTGAGATAATTAAATAATTACAATTATTAGAATTCTTCAGGATTAAGAATTTGAGAGATATGTTCCTATCTCATCTCCAGCCCACTTATTCCTTGTGTGCTCACCTTGTGTTCTATCTTTAGCTTGCTTTCCCATTTCATTTCTTTACTATATTTCTACTTCCCACCTTAAATCTGGTCAAAAACAGATAAACACATAACACACTTGTCCAGGAAGGGCTTATATACAAAAATAATTTTTTCATTGGTCAGACATTATGTGGCATTTCTTAGACAACAACGTTGTTGCCCATAAATAATTAATGAAAAAAATTCAGAGAAATACATTTTAAGTAGATTTATACTTATCTTACCATTTAAATCAGTTATGACATGTTGCTGTTTATCTGAAGTTAAAACTATTAAAGGCATTTTTATAGTCTGCATTGCCTTTTGATTTCTGTCCTAAGCCTTGGTGTTTTTTCTGAGTGTGCTATAGCCAATCAACCCAACCCTCACCCTCCCCAATCTCGGGATTTTGCTGCACACAAGCAGTCCTCCATCTCAGTGTTGAGATTGCTGCAAGCTGATAACAAAAGCATTTGGACTACATTTTTGCCTTCAGAGAAAATAATCTGTACTCATATTAGCATTTAAATCAGTTTTGTAAGTCTTTTGCTCTTTGTCTGAAATAAGACATTTTTAATAACCTACACTGATTTTTTTGGTTTCTGTGCTAACCTCCTAACCTCCCTATCACTGTTTTGGTTTTATACTGTATAGTTGGCTGTAGAAGCTCCTCCCAGACTAATTCCATTTACTTATCTTACTGGTTACTGAGAGAAGAAATTGGGAAGGCCTTTCCCTTAGACTTAGTGCTCTTTGAAATTGCCTTAAAGTGTATGTGTCCCTCATTATTGGGTTGTATCCCTTTGAATCATCTTGCAATTGCTTGTAGCTAGTTGTTAGACTTGTTTCCATTACCGTTTTAGTTGTGGCTAACTAAAATGCATTTTTTACATCAAGTAGAGTGGGACTGCAATTCTAGTGGAAATAGAAAGCTAGGCAGGTCTGTACAGGTTGGGAAACACACATGGGAGCTTAAAGCAGGGTTGCCAGATTTCCAACCAGCCAGGTAGGGACAAAAAAAAAAAAGTTCTTTCACGGCAAGTGAAGACCAAAAAAAAGGTCTTTAATGCGGAACAGAGTTCCACATTAAAGAACAGTAGCTCTGCACAAGTAGCTCCGTGTTTACCAATTTTTGATCGGCCTGTACACCGGCATACGGGCCAATCAAAAATCACTAAACACGGAGCTTCTCGTGTTTAATGCGGAACATTGCAGTTCCGCATTCAACAGATGTAGCTCATTGTTTAGAGATTTTTGATTAGCCCGTATACCGGCATACGGGCCAATTAAAAATCATTAAACACGGAGCTACTTCTGTTTAATGCGGAACACAAGAAGCTCCGTGTTTAGCGATTTTTGATTGGCCCGTATGCCAGGTATACAGGCCAATCAAAAAAAAAAAAAAAAAAACAAACAAAGCGGAGGCTGGCCAGGATTTAAACCAGCAGGGCGGGACACAGGATCAGGCTGCTGATCTCGGGACAGTCCCGCCCAAATAGGGACGTCTGGCAATCCTGGCTTAAAGTGACATTTCCTGTTGTAGCTAATTGGTACCTTTTCGCTTTTGGCTAACCAAAGTATGTGTATTAAGAAGACTGGTGCTGCTATTCTAGTGGCAAATAGTAAAGTAGCTTGGTCAGTCCAAGTTGGGAAACACACAGGGAGGCTTAAAGTCAGAGTGTTTCATCAGCCAGAGGGCTTTTTATAGATGTAGTTGGGTGTTACTCTGCACTTGAGAGCTACTTTTGCTATGCTTTACAATAAGAAGTTCCAGGATCATCCACTCCAGGGAGCTTAATGTGTAGTGATTTATTAATCATAGAGCACAGGAGTCGGCTAAGCTCTCTCAACTCAGTACTGGCGAAACCAGTCAGGAGGAGAAGGAAACCACACTCACTACAATTCCAGTCTCACATAGACCTACCACGACAACAAACCAAACACATAAACACACAAAAACATACTCAGAGGCTCTAAATAAAAATCTGTTTAAGCAGCAGAGACCTCCAAAGCAGACACCCAAGCAACCGCTACCCCAAAACAAAACACGTGCAACACATAGCTCACAAAGCCAGTCACAGCCCTTAAGGCTAAACAACACACCTGATACACTTGTAATAGGTGACTCTATCGTCAGGCACACTGACGTCCTGCTCACCAGGCTGAACAAGGAGAAGGTCACTGTGAGCTGCCTGTCGGGTGCTAGGATCGGCCACATAACACAAGCACTCAGGTCACTCCAAGGCAAGTGCAAATATGACTCAGTTATTGTCCATGCTGGTGTGAATGACCTGAGATGTACCTCCCTGGACTACATGAAAAGAGACATAGAGGAGCTCTCTGAGCATGTAGCCCAGGCCGGTATGACCCTGACCTTGAGTAGCATCTTACCCTCACCAAGAATGATGCCACAATATGAAGACAAGATGATCAATTTCAACAATTGGCTTAAGTATTGGTGTCATTCAAAGGGGATCCAATGCCTGTCTGCCTGGGATGACATGCTCGACAAGCCACGATGCTTCGCTAGGGACGGCTTGCACCTGTCACCCCTGGGCTTTCGAATAGTGGCAAAGGCTCTTGCTACCCCCATAGTGCCTTTTTTAGGCAAGGCTCAAATGACAAACCCACCTCCATAGGTATCACAAGGGATAAGAAACTAAGAGTAATGCTACTCAATGCCAGAAGTCTAAACCTCAAGATGCACGCACTCAAAACTCTCCTTAGCACGGAGAACATCGATATCTGTGCAGCAACAGAAACCTGGTTCAATGCTCCCGAGAGCACCCCAGCACTACCAGGTTATACCTCATACCATGCTTTTCGGTCCCAAAACTTGGACCGAACCACAAAAGGAGGGGGAGTATCAATATTCGTCAAAGATACCCACACCTCCAGGTTGGTGGCACAGCACGAAGCATCAGAGACTATCCATGTGCAACTAACAGTGGGTAAAACTGCCTTCCAGTTTATAGCCTGCTACAGACCACCCTCCCAAACCCAAGAACCCCACTCGGCCTTCCTGAGAACACTGGAAAATATGGAGGTCTCTCCAAACACCATTATATTGGGCGACTTCAACTACCCAAACATAGACTGGGAGCATTACTCTAGCTCCAACACCCTAGCCCAAAGGTTCTTAGAATTTATAAACTCAAATGCTATGGAACAACTCGTTACCAATCCCACAAGAGGGGAAAACATACTGGACCTGATCATCACCAACATGGGGACTCTATGCTCCAGACCAGAAGTGTATCCCTCATTAGTAAAATCAGACCATAAACTAATTGCACTGGATATTCACATCCCGACTCCACCCCCTGCCCTGAAAACCACAGTAAAAAACTTCTCTAATGCAAATTTCACACTCCTCAAAACCGAGGTGGAATCCTTCAAAGCCCCCGGGCCTGTGGAAAATACGTCCCAGACCGCAGAATCCTTTATATACGCATTCTATGAACACCTTCAGGAATGCATGGATCATGCAATCCCAAATAAAACAAAGTCCCATCCTCCAAGGCAGATGTCCTGTCTGGTGGACCCCAGCCATAAACAAACTATACAATAGAAGGAGGAAGCTACTACATGATAGAGCAAAATCCCAAAAAGAGAAGGCATCTCTGATCAGTATTAGCAAAAAACTACGGGCACTCATAAAATCGTCTAAGACCAGCTTTGAGAGACAAATTGCACAGGACACTAAGGATAATCACAAGGCTTTCTTTAGTTATGTTAGGAACCTGGGTGGGAATTCCCAGATATGCTCAGAATTAGTCCAAAATGACAAAAAATACACCAAACCCACAGACATTGCCAACATCCTAGCTGACAGGTTCAGCACAAACTCCCCCCCTCCCCACCAAAAGGGCAAATATCTATCCCAGCAGAGTGCTGCCCCCCTGACATCTCAGATGCTCAGGTAAGAGCTGCCCTCTCCAAAGCAAAAAACACAGCATCAATGGGACCAGACGGCATCGTACATGAACTCCAAGAAGAGCTAAACCCAAACATAAAACTACTGTTCAATCTCAGATTTGCTACAGGATATGTACCCAAAGAGTGGCGTACAGCAACAGTGGTCCCTCTCCACAAAGGTGGTGCCTCAACGGATCCTAGAAACTATCACCCCATAAGCCTGACTAGCTTGGTCTGCAAAGCTATGGAAAGGATCATCATGGACCTCATAAATAAAGATATTGGGGACCTACAGACACTGGATCCTACCCAGTTTGGCTTTGTTAAGGGCAGATCCTGCCTCTTAAACCTGGTTGATTTCTTTGAAACAGTCACCAAGGCCATTGATGAGGGGAAGGTGGTCCACACAGCCTACCTGGACCTCGCAAAAGCCTTCGATACAATACCCTACTCGGGCATTATAGATAAGCTCACCAGCTTAAATATAAACCCCTATGTCACTAGATGGGTTGCAAACTGGCTCAAGGACAGAACCCACATGGTTAGAATTGCTGGAGCCATGTCAGACTCCAAACCAGTTACAAGTGGTGTCCCACAAGGCTCAGTCCTGGGACCTCTCTTGTTCGGTATATATTTCTCGGAGGTACAGGCCAACACGGATGGACTGTGGCTGACCAAGTTTGCAGATGACTGCAAACTGGGCGCCATAATCGACACTCCAGCCGACACAAGCATCCTCCAAAAGGGCCTCATAGAAACAGACAACTGGTGCCATAGCCATGGCCTCAAGCTAAACACCAAAAAGTGTATAGTCATCCCCTTTGGCAAAAACAAAGTGCCCACAAATTACCACATAGGTGGTAATCCATTAAGTACAGAAGAAGTAATTAGGGACCTGGGGACCCAAGTTGATAGCAATCTCTCATTTGACAACCACATGGCCAAAGTGGTTAGAAAAACATTTTATATACCCCACCTAATCATGAAGGGATTCACATTTAGATCAGGGGAGGTCATCGTGCCTCTTTACTCATCCCTCATCAGGCCCATAATTGAGAAGAAATGCCCCTTTTGGGATTACCTTACCAGACACCTGCAGCAACTGGAAAGACCCCAAAAGTACCTCACCAAGAGGATCAAAGGGCTCAAAGAGATGCCATATGCTGCCCGGTTAAAGAAACTCCAGCTCTACTCAGTGGCATACCGCCTGCTCAGAGGCAATCTGTGCCTGATGTATAAAGCCATGTCCAACCCGGAATTAATGGACATGCTGCACCTCAGAAAATCCAAATCCCATCGAGCTATGCGCTCGAGAGACTTGAACCTCAGCACTGAAATAAATAGGACATGCTGGAGGGACAGATTCATAACCCAGAGGCTCCCTTCATTCTGGAATAAAATCCCAGTCCAGGTTAGGCAGAGTCCCTCATTGACTCTCTTCAAGAGGAATCTTCATGAGTGGATGGGAAGTCTTAGGTTTACCCCGGGTATCACTTCTGTGTCACTGTTAGACAGAGGCACAGTATACTAACCTCAAAAAAGGGCATAGCAAAATGAATTTAAAATGGGTGGCGAAAGCCAAACACACTCTGGCTAGGCTTATAAATGCCCTAGGGCAGATAGCCTAGTATGAACCTATGAACCTATGAGTCAGTTTTCAGTTTTTTCTGTCTGGTATAAATTAGGCACATTTTCTAGAAGCTGTTCACCATTCAGTGGTGGTTAGAAGTACCCTGTACAGTAGCAAACCTATAAAGCTAGCTGTTAGGTCTTTAACCCATAATACAGGTTTTGTGTAGAGCTAAGCTTAGGGCAGTTAGATAGTGTCATACAGCACTAAGAATACAGCACTATCTAACATCTAGCTTTTACCATAGACACCCCTCAGGTGACCCCTGTAAAACAAAGACCTTAAACCATAATAGCCCAGCCCTCATGCAGGTCCTGGCAACATGGATTTGCAGCTTCCTAATGTCTCTGTGGCCAGCTCAGTAGATATGGGCATCCTGAGACAATGTAGCAATTGTCTCATGTACTCAGACACCCCTTTAATCCTTAAAGAAACTAACACAGCTTGCAAGAGATGCACATACCTAACTTCCTTGGAGTCAAAAATCTTGCTTAGAAATCAGGTTCTCAAAAATACACACACCCTACATCCTTCACACATACTGCTCAACGGGTTCCTATTACAAGAGCGAAGATCCCTTTAGGTGAATACAAAGACGTCGGCCAGTACTGCGTGAAGTAAGTAAACCGTGAAAGTTCAAAACCGCGAAGTTCGAAATGTCAATTTGTTTTGGTTGACCCATCTGCGGTATAGCTCCATAAGGTATTGTGCGAAGTACGTAAACCATGAAAGTTCAAAACTGCCAAGTTCGAAATGTCAATTTGTTTTGGTTGGCGCGTCTGTGGTATAGGATTTGGGTTAAGTTAAGTGCATAGATAGGTAATGTATGTAAGAGTTAGTGTAGTGTTAGAAGTAGGTGTTTTTTAAATGTATGTATGTGTTTTATTTATTTTGTTTGGGTGCATGTGTGTAGGGAAGTGTGCGGTAGTTAGAGACCTCAGGGTTAGGGAGAGGTTAAGGATAGTGCATAGTTAGTTGTGTATGTGGGGTTTAGTATAGTGTTGGAGGTAGGGTTTTTTTTTTAAATGTATGTATGTGTTTTATTTATTTTGTTTGGGTGTACGTGTGTAGGTGGTGTGCAGTAGTTACGGAACTTAGGGTTAGGGAGGGGATAAGGAGAGTGCATAGATAGTTGTGTTTCTGGGGTTTAGTGTAGTGTAGGAGATAAGGTTTTGGTGCTTTAGTTTAGGTTAGAAGTAGGGTTTGGTTAGTGTATGTATGTGGCTTATTTATTTTGTTTGGGTAGGTAGTATGTAGCGGGTGGTGGGGTTGGCCGACTATGACAGCTCAATATTTTTTTTCGTTGTTTAGTGCAGTCAGGATTTTTGCTGTTCGCAGTATAGGGGTCAATGTTTTGGTATTTGCGCATATGGTTTCTCGCTTTGGTAATACAGACCCCTGCTCAACACACACATGGAGCTTCTTATGCTGAGACACTTAAAAGAAACCTCTTCAAACCACAAAGACCTCTTAAGCCATCAAACTGCATCACTTACCCTCAGCAATCACCAAAGCACACACCAAAAGCAACACCTAACACTACCCATAAGCCTACACCCAGTGATCCCCTAAAGAACAAATTTCATAATCCAAGCAAATACTTTATCTAGTTCTCTTATCATAGAGGATTCGATTGTACACAACACACAAATATTCTTCTCACTAGGATGGACAATGAGAAGATAGTGGTTGGTTGCCTAGCTAGAGGTAGGCTCTACAATATTACACATGCACTTAGGTCAATGCACCACAGGTACCAATATGAATCTATATAGTATATAGTGGGTCTAAAAATGACCTGAGGCATATCTCACTGGAGACATTACAGATCTCCCTGAATATGTGTCACAGACAGCTATGTACCTTGCATTGAGCAGCATTTTACCTTCACCAAGCATAATGCTACAGTATGAACAGAAAATGATTGATTTTGAATAACTGGGTTAGATTCTGGTGTCACTTAAGGGGAGTCCAGTTTCTATTCGCATGGGAGGACATGGTTAACAGACCACTTTGCTTTGCCAAGGATGGTCTGCACTTGTCCCCTCTGGGCTTTCAGATATTGACTAAAACTGTATCCATCCCCTTAGAGACTATTTTAGGCAATGTCAAAAAATCAAAACTACTGACAGAGGAAAAAAAAAACTCAAAGCAACCTTAAGGTGTTACTTGATCACTGCTAGGAGCCTAAACAAGAAACTCCATACCCTACAAGCTCTCCTCACTCTGGAAAATGTAGACATCTGTGCTGTTACTGAGACTTGTTCAAAGCCTCAAACAGTACTCCTACAGTTGAAGGCTACAGTGCCATCCAAACATTTAGACCAACAGCAGCACAGACAGGGCTAAAGGTGGATGTGTCGCAATCTATGTTAGCAGCAAATATAACTCTAGGTTGGTTAAACAGGATGATGCCCTAGATTTCATCCATGTCCAAGTCTCCATAAATGAGGTTGCCTACCATGTTCTGCCCTGCTACAGGTTACTCTCTATGAGCCACGAGGCTCACAACTCTTACCTAGACCTACTATGGGCACTCACCATCCAACCAAATACCCTATTCATGGGAGACTAACTACTCATCTATAGACTGGGAAATGTGTGCTACCTCTGACTTACAGGCACCGTGTTTCCTGGACTTTATCTACACTAACACCTTGGACCAGATAGTGTGCTCTCCAACCAGAAGGTCAAACATATTGGACCTAGTATACGCCAACATGGGTCATATTCTCATTGGTTGAAGTCAGACCACAAAGCTGTCTCTGCCAACATGGGTCATTCCAACCAGAGGATTAAACATATTGGATCTAGTACTCGCCAACATAGGCATATTCTCATTGGTTGAAGTCAGACCACAAAGCTGTCTCCCTCAAAACCCAACTAAATCCATAATAGTTAGGAACTATACTAAAGCAAACTACATCCTATTAAATGACAGTTTGTCAAATTCATGGCTCCCCCAAACCTGAAGAACATGGATACCTATGTAAAATCATTTACAGATACTCTGTACAAACATGTAACTGGCTGCATTGAGGCTGCAATATCTACCAGAAGTAAGCCCAAATCTAACTCCAAACACATTGTTAGAATCCTTACCTAACAGACTATATAACAAAAAAAGTCATGGCCAAAATCAGAAAGTGCAACTCTCATAGAGACAGAAGATATCTGATTCAACTGAATAAACTAAGACATCTAAAAATGTCCAGCAAGGCCAATTACGAGGTCAGAATAGCCTTTGAGGCTAAGGACAATCATAAGGCCTTCATCAGCTGCCAGGGATCTTAAAGGTAATACTCAAAATTGTGCAGAACTGGTGGTAAATGACAAGCTTCACTGATCAGGGTGACATAGCAAATCTACTGGCTGATAAATTTAGCTCTAACTTCAGCCTCTCCCACTATCCCCTGTGATATCCCATCTAAGAACCCCCCCCCCAGCTACTAATAGGGAACTGGTACTGGAGGTGCATGTTAAGGCCAAAAACACTGCTTCAATGGGCCCCAACAATATCCCCAGTTGCCTCCTAAATAGCCTAAAACATGGCTTAACAGGACCACTTGAAGCACTGTTCAACTACACAGGTTAAATGCCAGGTGAATGGAGGGCCAGAACCATCATCCTACTTCATAAGGGTTGACCATCAACTGACCCCAGTAACTACAGATCCATCACTCTGACAAAGTCTAATATGCAATGTTGTGGAACAAATTATTATGAAAATGATCATGAGCACATTGGCAACCTACAGGCACTGGACCTATCACAGTTTATCTTTGTTAAGGGAAGGTTTTGCCTACTTAATCCGGTAGACTTCTCTGAGAGTGTTACCATGGATATGAATAAAGGGAAAATGGTGCATTCTGCCTACATTGACCTGGCCAATGCATTTGATACAATATCCCACTCAGGTATTGTTGACAAACTCTCAGAACTGGGCATAAATCCCTATATAACTCACTGAATTGCCAGCTGGCTCACAGACTGGGTTCAAAACATCAGGATCAGTGAGACCACCTCCACCAAGAAACCGGTCACCAGCAAAGTACCGCAGAGCTCTATTTTGGGCCCACTCCTGTTTGGTTTCTACTTCTTGAAGTCAAGGCTGTCAAAGACCTCTGACTCACCAAGTTCACAGATGACTGTAAATTAGAAGTGGTCTTGAATTCCCCCAACAACACCAACACCCTACAAGAGGATCTAATAAACAAATAACTGGTGTGAAAGTCACGGATCAAAACTCAGTGCAAAGAAATGTATTATAGTGCCCTTTGGGAAAGCGTCCACCCAAGCTAATTAATTCATTAATAAAATGCCCCTAAGAATTGTCTGGATAGTCAAGGACCTGGGAACATATGTAGACAGTGATCTGGCATTCAACCAACATGTAGCCAGGATAGTAAGAAAATCATTCTATGTTACCCAACTCATAAGCAAGGTCATGGCATCCAGGTCCAAGGAAGTAATAGTACCACTCTACTCAGCCCTTATCAGACCCATCAGTGAGTGCAATGCCCCCTTTGGCATGCATCTTGCCAAGCACTTGCAACAGTTGGAACATCCTCAAAAGTTCCTCACCAGGTGAAACCAGGGTATGAATACCCTGTCCTACACAGATCACTAAGGTCCTATATCTGTACTCAGTGTCTTACAGGTTACTGAGAGGTGATCTATGCCAAGCATACAAGGCATTCTAGGATCCAACCCTGATGGTTCTTTTGCACGTCCACAAGACAAATAACACCAGAAAAACTAGATCAAATGACCTGAACTTTGTCTACAACATAAATAGAACCTGTTGGAGAGATTGATGTGTGTCTCAAAGGATACCCACACTATGGAATAAGCTTCCCGTCTATGTGAAGCAGATTTCATCCCTGACCCTATTCAAAAGAAACCTTGATAACTGGATGGGAAATTGCAAATTCACTCCACCCTGGCCCCCATGTCTGTGATAGACAGAGGTCAACAGGAAGTAAATTAATCCCCAACTAACATAACCTCCCAACACAACCCTTAGCTACCTCCTTACTAACATAGCTCCAGCACATAGGTGTCCAAGGAACTCTGGGACAAAACAGGGTTGAGTTGCACGGGTAGGCTTGTAAAGACCCTGGTCGTCACTAGCTTAGTATGAACCTATACATCTATGAATTCTTCCTACTGTGACCAAAATGAAGTCTAGTCTTTGTCACATGCTACAATAGTGGCTTTCCTTAGTGAGAGAGATGTAAAATACAACATTATGGCCATGCATTTGAAAAACAGATAGGACAGTAGGAAATAGAGATTCACAATGACAGCAGATAGAAGATACAGCATCAAACATTCAAGCCTAAAACACATTGTTTGTATACTTCCAGTTCACACCTATACCTCCTTCTGGTATTCAGAATTTTTTTTTGGTTTTGGCTTCTTTAAGTGACTTTCCAGCTAATATGATGCAGTATTAGAAAGAACAAGGAGTTATTAACAAAATTACAATAAGAATGTCAGTCTATGATGTCCTGCAGTGGGGAAATTAATATTGCTTACCACCCTACCCTAAAACATAAACAAATTAACACTGACCCTGAGGAGTATATGCAACAAAATATCCCAACTGCATACCTGGATAGATAAAAACAAACCTGATATTCTTGCCCTGACTGAAAATTGATTAAACCCCAACATAATATATACTGAAATAACACCTCCTAATTTTGCCATTACTAGATTAGATAGACCCAAAAATAAAGGTGGAGGAATATCCCTTCAATACCCCTGACCCTTCCATACTCAACATTACCACCTACACAAACAGCATGCCCACCTTTTCCAATGCCAAGATACTAATATCCTTCTTGAAACTCAGTAACATCAAAATAATCTGTAATCACAGTAGTATATATTCCACCAGTAAACAGTATACCAGTCCTGGAAGATATACTAAAATACAACAAAAAGGTCAGTAAAAAATATAAAAAAATCAGCAGCTTGCACTTTATTAACAAGAACGTTTCACGTCTCTAGTGCTTCAGCAAGAAATGCCTTCTAGCAGTAAGAAAAAAAAAACAGTGCCATTTTATACAAACATTAACTATCAATTATAAAACACTTAACTAATTAATTAATATCGAAAACATTAAATACTGTATTTCTATTGTGCTTAAAAAATAATTATATCAAAAGTTTCTATGAACATTCAGTATTAAGTCCACAAGGGCTTAAAGCATTGTATTTTAAACTATAAACGCTTTCTTTACATAACAAATGATGTTTATTCTTAAACTCAGAGTTGCCAACACCCCAATTAACTTGTTCTAGGATGCTGGCTTGCAGAGAGTCTGGGTTGCTATTGTGAAACAACTTAAAATGCATGGCAACAGGACTAGCAACTTTTTCCATTTTTATGTCTCTGATGTGTTCCTGCAGTCTCAATTTAAAACGTCTCTTAGTTTCACCTATATAAAAGAGATTGCAGAAGCATCTGAGAACATAAATAACATTAGATGTTACACAAGTAAAATGTCCTTTAGGACTAAAGGGAAATCCATTGATATAACTAAAAAAATTAACAACATATTTGCATGCTGAGAATCTCGTACAACCACTAGTGCCCAGTATACCTAGAGTGCTGTATAACTTATCCACTGGCTTAACAAATTTACTGTGTACTATAATGTCTTGTATGTTTCTACCTCTTGTGTATGAAAACATAGGAAATCTGTATAATGTATCTCAAAATACTAAATAAAAATGACCAAAAATGTTTGATTATCTTAACTTGTTCATGAGAAAAAACATTGTAAGAAATAACTGTATACATTTGCCTGACTTCTAACTTATCTTGTCTAGTATTACTGCCAGTATATCTTCTGTAGTGTTTCATAACAGAGGTACTAGCTGCTGACAAATTATTTCGTACCAATAAATTATTTTTTAGTTTAAGCAGTGCCTTCCGGATGTCTTTCATGAAATAACCCCTTCTCAAGAACATATTTATAGAAATACACATTTCCTTGTATAAATCCTTTTCATCAGTACATAGTCTGTAGACTCTCAGTAACTCTCCATAGGGTAAAGAATCCAGCAGATGAGATGGATGGCATCTGGTTCTATGTAAGAAATGATTACTGTTGTCAAACTTTCCATGAATTGTAGTTTTAATTTTTCCCCCACTACACCTGTTAAATCTATATCCAGAAAACTTATAGTCTGGCCCTGTTGAAGTCCATCAAATTTGATTTGAAACATGTATTACATCCAAATCTTTAACAAAGGCAGATACATTAGTCATCCCATCCTTGCACAAAAATACTGGGTCATCTATAAATCTATAGTAGGGAACAACACAAGTTCTAAAAAAAAAAAAATGTTTTTAATTTTTTTGTCTATATAAATATTCCACCTCATAAAGGCCCATATAAATATTAGCATAGGCAGGTGCAAATGATGCACCCATGGCAGTGCCTATTTTCTGAAAATAAATATCTCCACAAAAACAAAAATAATTATTAGTAAGACAAAATTCTATTAATTCTAATACATAATTATTTAGTGGACTGTATCCTAAGAAAAACTTAGTAGCTTCTAAACCATGTTGATGTTTTGTAGAAGTGTATAGACTTTTAACGTCAACATACACCCAATACATGTCTTCAGTCCACTCAATGGCTTTATTTTTTTCTAAAAAATCAAAATAATCTTTTATAACTGATGGTAGCTTCATTACATAGGTAATAAGTAACTATGCAGAAATACACCTATGCTCCGTAAAAAATAATGAGTAGCAGAGATAATGGACCTTCCTGGGGGTGTTGCATGCTTTTATGAAGCTTGGGTAAACAGTAAAAATATGCTATAGAATTATTTTCATTATATAGCTTTTTATCTACATCCTGTTTAAAAAACTTATCCAAGTCTGTAACCTTTAAAAAGTAAATGCTGAAATTCTTTTTGTGCATTTTGATAATCATTCACTGTCACCTTAACATATACTTCAGTATTACTAAGATGTTCCATGCACATTTCCATATACTGATTAGCATGCATTACTACTAAACTATTCCCTTGTCAAAGGGTTTAAAGACCAATTCATGTTGTTCCCCCATATTTTTAAGAATTTTCCATTCATCTTTTGACAAATTGTAAGAGAAAGAATTCCCCTGTTTGCATAAATTCTTTACATGTATGTTCTAAAGAAAAGTTGACAATAGTTGAATATCATTGCATACCCTCATGCAGAAAAAGTGGGACAAAATCACTATTACATTTTACAGATGTAGTGTCAAGATAGCAGTAACCATTTAACTCATCTATATCAGAAGAATACAAATAAAAACTGTCATCTGTATCTGAAATGTCTTCAGTAGAAATTAAACTATCATTAATGCCAGCATCTAAGTTATTTCTAGAAAAATAGTTAAGCAAATGTAATTTTCTACACATTCTATATACTTCAAGTATAAACATGTAGGGTCTAGGCATCACAGTAGGTACAAATTTAAGACCCTTATTTAAAATATATATTTGTATTTCACTCAATTCCACTTGTGATAAATTTATAACAATGTTATTCTCACCGTTTACACTAGAATCGCAATACACACATTCAGTTCCATCTAGTCCTTTTGTTGTGCTGTTGATAAGCTCGTCTATTACTAAATGTTTGTTGTTGGTGGCGAAAACCATCCCCAGTGTTTCGTTCAGAATATGCTGTTCTCTTACCATTCCGAAAATTATTGTTCAAATATTGAGGCTTTTGAGCTTGAGGCAAAGGTGGATATTGCTGGTCATCCATATCCCAGTTTGTAGAACCTCTAGAAGTGTCTGAAAACACTTGATGTGAACTGCCTGCACCATTATTGCCCCTTTTGGCACTATTAACAAGCTGCTGACATGGTTTGGTTTTGTTTGCTTCAGCATCCTAGAACAAGTCAGTTGGGGTGTTGGCAACTCTGAGTTTAAGAAAAAATATCATTTGTTATATAAAGAAAGCATTTATATTTTAAAATACAATACTGTAAGCTCTTGTGGACTTACTACTGAATGTTCATAGAAACTTTTGATATTATTTTCTAAGCACAATATAAATACAGTATTTAATGCTTTAGATTAGTTAATTGTTTTATAATTGATAGTTAATATTTGTATAAAATGGCACTGTTTATTCCTTACTGATGTACTCCTCGAAGGTATTTCTTGCCGAAGCACTAGAGACTTGAGATGTTCTTGTTAATAAAGTGCAAGCTAATGATTTTTATAATTTTTACTGTCCTTTTTGTTGTATTTTCATATTTTGGGACTTTTTTGTTGTATTTTTTTTTCTGGAAGATATACTATCCTGGACATCCCAAAAAATTAATCATGAGGCAATAATCCTCGGTGATGTGAACATCAACTAGCATTCCATTGCAGCCAAACCACCTCCTATAATACTATTAATCTGTATCTTTTTTCACAATTACCTAACAGCCCAGCTAGATACAATAAAGACTTTACTCACCAATCCACACTTGGCTGGATCCTAGTATCCCACCCAACCTCCTCAGGCACACTCCCTGTTTCACTTAGTGGCCTCCTTCTCATATTCACTATTAGATCCAACACCCACCTACTATGAACAAACACTCTAAAATCCTTCAGAAACTCAGCCAATGCCAGTCAACAAAACCTTAATGATCTACTCCTAAAAATCATCTGGACACCCCTAAAACTACTACCTCTCAATAATGTACTCCTTTACTTTAACAGTACCTTTCTAAAATACTTGATAGCCTAGTCCTTCTATGGAAAAAAAGAATAAAAAAAAGACAACCCCATGGATTACCTTAGATATATTAACCTGATGAAACAAAGAGACCAATCCTGGAAAATGGAAAACATGGAAGCAAAATAAAACAGAGCTAAATCTCATCCACTTCAAAACACTCTGCAACAATGTGACTAAACAAGAAAACAAAAACAAAAAATCCTACTACTCACACCTTCAACTATAGCACAAATGCAACCCAAAAAATCCTGGCACTCAATATCAACCTTTTTAAAGTCAGGGACAACAAAGAGCATCCCACATCACCCAACACTCCTCTTTCCCTAACAGCCGAATAATTCAATAAACACTTTAAAAAAACAGTAGCTTTCCTACTTGTAAACAAATCCAGCACAGGGAACCCCCACTTACTCCCAATCTGAAGCACCATGAACTTCTCATCAACTAGTCCGGACACTGTCCACAACAGCTCACAGAGCCAACACAAAGACAACCGTACCTCCATTTTATTTCAACCTATATCCTCAGCAACCATAAAAAACTACTACTTAAATTAAAACTTTGCTCCACATTAACAAATGATTTCCCTCCACATTACCTTAAACTCACCACCAACTCAGTCACCTATCCTATCAGCATCCTAATAAATAGATCTCCATTTAAATCTCTAGTTCCTACTATATGGAAATTATCTCATGTCACCCCCATCCACAAAGGACGTACTCCACCAAAACATCCAAGATTTGCCTCATATCCATCTTATCACCTATATACAAAGTCCTTGAAAGGTGCAGTCATCAGCAATTAATGAACTATTTACTGCAAAATAGTCTACTTACTCAAACACAACATGGCTTTTGACCTGGGAATAGTACATCCACTGCATTAATATATTTTACAGATACTGTGAGCAGAGCCAGAGATGAAGGAAACATTGTTTCTGCTGTATGCCTTGACCTCTCTAAAGCCTTTGCTACAAGTTCTCACCCCTTACTCCTAGACATGTTGTCTAAACTAGGCTGTTCACATACCACAGTTTAGTGGTTTCAAAGCTACGTACAAGACCTGAAATAGGCTGTTAAATGGTCTAACCAACTTTTCTCCTTTCTTGATAACCCCACAGGAGTTCCCCAAGGCTTCATTCTAGGTCCTCTACTATTTAATATATTCACAAACAGCTTACACACTTCCTCCTCCTCTGGAATCCTCATTCAATATGCAGGCAATTCCACCACTCAAAAATTCTTCACTGCCATTGAATCCTTGGCTCAGAAATGCTCAACGTTTTCGTAATCCCCAAAAAACTAAACTTATAGTTTCTCATTCCAAAAACACTATCCTAGGCTATGAACAATTTAACATTCACTCGGCTGATAACACAATCATTGAAAGAGTACAGGAAACAAAACTATTGGGTTTCATTATCAACAACAAACTTACTTTTGAAACCCATATCCAACAAAACATAAAGAAAACTCAACAGAAATTAGGACTCCTATATAGAACCAGACAATTCTTAACGACTACAACCAAGACTACCCTGGCTAAAACTTTCCTACTCCCCTTACCTGTTCTTTGGTACTTCAGTACTCCCCAACCTTCAAAATTTATCTAAGTCTAAATTGGAACAATGTTATAATAGGATCACAAAGTTCACCACAAATGCCAAATACCACACACACCTCTGTAAACCACTACATGAACTCATCTGGCTGTTGCTTCCCAACCAACTGGCACATATCCAGCTATCCATCATGCACAACCTAATATATAAATCTGGAGCCTGTCCTTTTCTAGACAAGCTAGTTAAACCCTACATACCTAGCAGATCACTAAGATCAGAGGACAAAAACCTGCTAGCAATCTCTAAAGTCTCAAAACAACCTGGCCACTGTCTATAATCCTACTCCATCTCAAAACTATGGAACTCCCTCCCCCTAGGCATCAGATCAATCCCAGACCTAGCACTCTTCAAAGCCACTCTAAAAGAACACCTAAATAAGACATAGCACTGCATATGTATAACTCCAGGCTAATCTACCCACTACTGACCCCCCCCCACTTTCTTTCTTTTTCTTTTCTTTTCTTTTCTTTTCTTTCCTTTCCTTTCCTTTCTTATCCTTAAACTCACACTTCACCCACAAAGTCCTGTCACCTACTCTCTTTGTCACCCCACTCTCAATCTATACTGTCTTCCAAACTCTCATTGCTCCCACCATGTCTGCAATGTTTAAAACTCACATGCTATTACTCTTTTTTTTTTCCAAACCAATTGGAACTCTTTCTGGCATGAATTAGAGTGGGCTTCTTTACACTTACAATGATCATGACATTCACTAAGATATAGACTTATCTCATCCACTCTGTGTTGTTAACATGAAACTTAATTTCTGTATCTCACACTCCAGCAAACTTCACAATATTCTAACCTAGGCCATATCTACATGTTCCCGATAACTACTCATATCCTTCATGAAAACTATTGTACTAAAAACTATCATGTTAACCACATGTTGATTGTTTAAGGCACAACTAGCTACTACAACTAGTAGCTGCACTACTTGTACTGAAAACTATCATGTTAACCACATGTTGATTGTTTAAGGCACAACTAGCTACTACAACTAGTAGCTGCACTACTTGTACTGAAAACTATTATGTTAACCACATGTTGATTTTTAAGTTACTAATTAGCTATATACTGTAAAGATGTTTCTTGTTGTAGGTTGTACTTTTAAACTTACTGTTAATTCTGCTTATTGGAATTCATGATATGTCTGTATGTGGAGCTTTTCTCCCCAGGCCTCTGCTGAAAAAGGCTTCTTTGAACCAGTCGGACTTTTCCGGTAAACAAATGTCAAATAAATAAATAATAAATAAATTATTATTCACATTTTCAAATGTATGTTCATATTTTCATAACTGATAGACCTACATGTTATTGAAGTGTATGGTGCGAAACACCAATGCGGGAGACAGGACAATTCACTATTAATGCTGGTTTATATCATTATATACTGGAAATATTGTTAGTTGTTTGCTAGTAATTATGAAAATAAGCAATATTTACATATGTACTTAAATTTTAAATCCAAGTGGCTTAGAAACTATTGCATGGCATTAAGTGATACCTTAAATGTTGGTGAAGAAAAATGTCTTTGATATTTGCATTGTACATTGCACATTTTGAGGGATATCCAGTATTATTTGTTTTGCTAAGGTTTTCATATTTCTGTAAATATTTCAATAAACATGCATTTATAGAGGAATTTCTTGTTGTCATGTGAAAGCTTATATCTGGTTAACAAAAATGTACTAACAATATATGTCTAGGTTGTACAGTTTTCAAGATATGAACACGTGTTTGAGAGAGTTTACAAAATATATAATTTGGGGTTTGTGTGCATTATAATATATTACATTATCTATGGAAAAGACAATGAAAGTACTGACTATTTTCACTGTAAAGAATATTTATTACTGATAACATTGTTATTTCTACAGTTCTAATAGCTTTTATTGTTCACAAACTATTTACATTTGTTTATATTATGCCTTTTAAGTGTGCAGGGTGCAGTTGTGTAAGCTGAAATCACCATAAGAGTAGATGTTTAAGTAATCACTGCGGCAATAACCATAGCTACATGTGTAAGGTTATCCTGCCAAGGATATAACAGCTGGCCAACTTCCAAAGCTTCAGGGCAACTTTTATGCACCTAAACTGTCAAGCAGCTTGAGAAGAGCTGACTAAAAGACAAGTTTGGGTGCCAAGCCCTTCAGAGTTGTCCTGTGAAGAGAGTTAGGGAGGCTTAGACTTGAATGAACAATGCTAGGAATAACAAAAATAAATGTCCACAACCAAGCATAAAAAACACACAAAATAATTAAGGGGAATGGAGGGGCTACTGTAACAGTGATCAACTGAACATCTACTGCTATGGTACGTTTGGCTTACACAACTGTACTATGTTCTTCAGACTGATCACTGCTGCAGTAACCTTAGCTACATGGCTAGACTACCATAGCTAACTATATTTGAGATGAGGAAGGAGAAGGGTCTAGGACACCCTGGAGAATGGCCCTAGTAAAACTTGATTTAGACAAAGTGAAGGCATCAAGCTTATATTGCTTTGTAAAAGTATGTACAGAGATCCAAGTACCAGCTTCTAGAATACTTCTGCAATCCACCCATTTCAAAAAGGCATAGATGAAACCAAGGCCCTAGTAGAGTGTGTCTTGACCCTGTCTGATATAGATTTGTCATGGTGAGTATAACAAAAGATAATAGCCTGTTTTGACACAGGTTGTCCCTTCTTAAAATGCACAGTTTAACCGAAGACCTGAAATATTTACTTCTGTCATGATTGTACTTGAGTTGTCTGTGGACATCCAAGGTGTACAGTATCATTTCTCCCTCATATTTAGGTTTAGAAAAGAAAACTTGAGCTGGATAGTTTTGCTTAAAGTAAACTCAGATACCACTTTAGGTATAAGAGAAGGATTAGTTCTCAAATAAACCCTGTATCTATGGAAAACAGGGTAGGACTGATTCACCATAAGAGCTTACAAGTCAGATGCCCCTCTTGCAGAGGTCAGAGCAATCAGTAAAACTATTTTCAGTGTTAAGAAGCTCAAGTCAGCTGGATTAGCTTATTCAAATGGAGCAAGTGTTAGTTTCTCTAGCACAAAATTAAGATCCCTAATAGGGCCACTAGTTTACTTGGAGGTCTCCATTGCAAAACCCCTTTCTGGAACACTTTGACATGAGACTACCTTGAAAGATGAGGATCCATGGTCAGATATGCTGCAATGGCCGATAAATGAACCTTAATAGAGGAATAAGAAAGGCCATAGGACAGTAAATCAAGCAAATATTCCAAAACCAGAGAACAACTAGCCCTGAATGGATGCTATTTATGCTGTTGGCACCAACTACAAAAACCCTTTCCATTTGCTAATATATGATTTTGTAGTAGCATGCTTTCTTGCCTCCATCAGTGCCTGCTACATGTCTTCATAAAAGAGGTTACTTAACAGAATTAAGACCCTATCATCCAGACAGTCAAATGAAGATAATTAATGTCAGGTTGTATCAAACACCTGTGTTCTTTTGTGAGTATATCTTTTCTGTGAGGCAGCTGGCAGTAATTTCCCCTGGTCATTCCCAAAATAAGGGAGAGTCATGGTTGCCTGTGCCAGAAAGGAGTCACCACAATGACTTTAGGGGATACCTTTGGAATTTTCAGAAGTACCCTGGATATTAGTGGAAAGGCATACAGGAACATTCCTGCCCAAAGAAAAGAAAAAGCATCTGTCCTCCAGGTCTTCTTGCATAGAGTGCTGGGACAACATTTTGTCAGATGATTGTTTAGAGAAAGGGCACAGAGGTCTACGTGAGGCACTCCCTACAGACAGATTAAATCTTGGAAGACTCTCTGATCTAGTTTGTATTGTGGGGGTCTGCCTTGTCCTGCTCAGCCTGTCTACCACACACCTTTGCTCTGCTGGAATGATAGATGCCTGTAAAGAGAGATTGTACTGTGAAGCTATATCCTAAGCTAATATGACTTGTCTGCAAAGGAGATAAAAATCTAGATCCCCCTTGCTTGTTGATGTATCACACGACTGTGGCATTGTCTGTCACCACTTGAAGAGGTCTTGGGGACCAAAGATAGCTCAGAGAGTTTTGTGCCTTTTCAGGACAAGCATCTCCTTGATATTTGTGTGCTTGCATCTGTCCTTGGTGTCTCACACCCCTGCACTTTTATCCCTCCTGAAACTGCACCCCAAGTATCTGTGGTAACTGACTGCTTTAGAGAAGGAAGGTGAAAGGGAAGACCTGGATTTAAGGACATCTGCTGTCTCCATCAAAAAAATTATATTCTGAGAAACTCCAGTATGGGGATCTGAAAGATAAAGGGTGTTGATGCTGGGACAAAGATATTTCAGATACCACTGTATCTTTCTCATAAGGAGTCTTGCCAGGAGTATTATAAGAATCGTAGATGCCATGCAAAACAAATTCCTGAGGTATTCCCTCATAGTGACCGAATTCTGAGTGGAAAACCTTTGAATTAGATCTAAATAAAGATTTATTTTTTTTCCTGTGGACGCAAAGCTCTTTGAACTGAGGTGTCTAGTTGACATCCCCGGAGCACAATCCTGTTTGAAGGAGTCAAGAAAGACTTTTAAATGTTCTCTTGGAATCTTTGCTTATGCAAGAGGTCTGTCCTCAAGAGAGAGGTTCCTGACCTTTCGAAAAAGACTCTAAAATTAAGCAAATCATCTAAATATAGGAGAATGTGGCTACTCTGTAGTCTGAAATGAGCTGTAATTGGAGCTAGATACTTTGTGAACAATCTTGGTGCAGTGGATAATCCAAAGAGTAAGGCAGATGACTGACAATGTTCATAGGTTCATAGGTGTGTACTAGGCTAATGGCCCTGGAGCCTTTATAAGCCTAGCCCATAGGATTACTCTGGCATCGTGCCACCCGACCTTAATTCCCAGTGCTTCTGTTGAGCAGAGCCACTGGAGTGATCCCCGGGGTGAATTTTCTACTTCCCATCTACTCATCAAGATTTCTCTTGAAGAGGGCCAGTGAGGTGCTCTGTTTGACATGTATGGGAAGTCTATTCCATAGCATGGACAGTCTCTGGGTTATGAATCTGTCCCTTCAGCATGTTCTGTTGATTGTCTTAATGAGGTTGAGGCCCCTGGACCATGTGGTATGGAGGAATTGGGATATCTTTAGCTGTATCATTTCTAACAGAGCTGGGTCAAACATGGCTTTGTAAGTCAAAAAGAGATTGCCTCTAAGTAGGTGATATGAGACAGAGAATAGTTGGAGTTTTTTGAGTCTGTCCATACAGGACAAGCGTTTGAGACCTAGGATGCTCTTTGTGAGGTACTGTTGCAGCCTCTACAGTTGTTGCAGGTGTCTAGTGAGGTACATGCCAAATAGGGCATTGTACTCAATGATTGGCCTAATGAGGGAAGAGTAGATGGAGATAATGATCTCTTTCTTCCTGGATGCAAAACCCTTAGTAATGAGATGTGCCACATAGAAGGACTTTCTGACCACAGTGGCAACATGGTGGTCAAAAGAGAGGTTGCTGTGAACCTGTGTTCCCAGATCTTTTATAACGCCTTCTGTGTGTAGTGGACTACCATCGATGTGGTAATTTATGGGAACAGGGTTTTTCTTGACACATAAAACCTTAAAAAACATCTGAAGACTGGATGAAAAAGGGATGTGATAATAAGCATCTTTTAAGTCTAGTGTTTCCAGGAAATTTGAAAGAGGAGGAAGAAGTGACAGGTTGTAAAGTGACATCATTATGAATTTCTGCACTATCACAAATAGGTTTAGGAAAGAAAGGTCCAGAACTGGTCTCCAAGCATTTTCTTTCTTTACTACTAGGAACATTCTTGAATAAAACCCCTTCCCCACCTGGGAAGGAGCAACTGGTTCTGTCACTCCCTGGGTCAACATCTGATGAAGAGCAGGTGGAACTAAAAGTGTCTGATCTGCAGGATGAGGAATGACTCTCCAGAAAGGAAGAATTTCCTATCACTGCCATCTGTAATCTTGATGAATGATTTTCCAAACTCTTTTGTCTAAAATAATTTGTTGCTAAAGAGAAAAATGGAGATTCAGACTTTCTGGAAGAGAAAATGGGCCAGTGCGTGTGTGTGTGTGTGTGTGGGGGGGGGGGGTTCACAAGGTCTTTTGAATAGTCATTCAGGCTTGTTGGACTGTCCTTTGTTTTGGGAGATTTCATTTTTACATAATCCGGGAGTTTCTGAGAATGTAGCTGAGCAACCCTTCTTAAAACATTTCCAGTGGCCATATCCCTGGAAGAAGTACACACACTGCAAGCAATGAGTAGTGACCTGTGCATTAGAAGAAACCAAGTTAGTTAAAGCAGTTTTTCTTCACAAGAGGGAACTGTAGATAAAACATTCCTCATACTTCCATGATATGTATGAACAAACTTTATCTGAGCCTCACAATTTAAAATTTTGAAAATCAAAGTTGCAGTAAATATACACTTTTTCCCATATTTACCAATAGTCCCCCCATTCCTATTAAAAAGAGTAGTACTGTAATTAACTAAGTGCTTAGCAGCAGAAGTGTCAACTCAGGTTATGGCTGCTGGGTCAGGTTTGGGAATATTATATAAAAGTTTAAAACACTGAGGAACGTTATTCTTCCTAGCTGCTTTTTTAGGGACAGCTGGCTGACTATCAGGAAAACTGCAAGCAGTAAGACACACAACCTCTAAAGCAGACAGGACAGGAGGAATGGGTGTAGGTGCTGGAAAATCCTTCTGCACAAGCTATTATATTTTCTGAGGGACTGTAAAAGCTCATTGTTCTGTCACCGAGGACACTGGGATATGCTAAACAATAGTTTCAGAGAAAGTGACATCCCCACAGTAAGAATGAGAAACTGAGCTCTTTTCTGAGTTTTTATCAGAAATCTGAGGACAAAAACCTGAATCTGTCCCTGCATCGCTCTGTTCAGAATCTTGAATCTCATCAGAAAAAGAGGCACCCCTCTTTCTTTCAGCAGAAACTACTCTACAAGAGTGATCAATAGTCTGAATCAAACCCTAAGTCAGTCCCAGTGCTCCTATCCAAAGAAATTTGAGGAGCAGTACATACATGTTTGGTTTCCTGTTTCTTTTTGATAGGAATAATGGAGATAACTGTATTGCTAATGGCAGCTACTGCTTCCCCAGGAATGGGTACCACATTCTGACACAACAGGGAAATCTTTCCTGTTCCATCTCACAGGACTGACAAGACTGTCTCTCCCTTGCCCACTCTGGCACTCCAATAGCCACAGTGGACATGGCTAAACTCTGATCCATAGTGGCTGTGGGTGGTACACCAGAGAGATTAAGGGTAAAAATAAGTGGTCTGAGGTACAACAAATGGCCACAACACAGACACCCACTTGAGGCTGAGACAAATTGTTAGCCTGTTGTGGTGGCAAAGGCTCTTTGCTTAGCTTTTTCTTTTTTGTGGCTGAAAGAAGACTGACCATGGGACTGGCAATGTATAATAATGTAATGGTCAAGTTGAAAATGGTGCCTCATTCCCCGGGAGACAAACAGCAAATGCTGGTAAAACTAACAGTCCACTAATGTTACGTTTTGACAGAAGAAACACATTAAAAAGCACTTTCAAACACTATGGCAGCACCACAATGGAAAATTAAACACAATTTCTCTAAAAAAAATATATCAGTTAGTTTATATTACTTTTAAACTGACAAAAAAAACAAATGTTTTGTTTAAAAACATGTTACAGTCTCCAGACAATCCATCTAAAGACAACACTCATAGTTTTAAAATAACTTTCCTGAAGAGGAAAATAAAACATAAGTAAATGCCAAAGAAAAATAACTTTCCTGAAGAGGAAAATAAAACATAAGTAAATACCAAAGAAAAAAAATATGGAAGCTTTTTTCCCCAAAGCAAACTTATCTGTCCAGCAAAGGAAAGTACAAGCTGACTGTTGATCCTCAAAGGCCTCAGGGGAGTGTACTGTTCAGCGGCAGTAAAGCTCTGAAGGGTATCATGACCAGACTTGTCTTTTAGTTAGCTCATGTCGAGATTCTTGACAGTTTCAGCATGTGGAAGATACTGTCAAGTTTTGGGGCGGCTGGTATATCCTTGGTAGGATATAACCCATATAGGTAAGGCTTCTGCAGCAGTGAACAATATAAAGAACATCTTCACCTCTCTCACTTGTTACTTTTGTTCCCTCAATATTATGTACCACTATTTCCCACTGTTCAAACATTATGCTGTCCTGTCAATCTTTTCTATAACGTATTCAGTCACATCTTCACAGCTGCAATATGCCTTTTGTTTTCTCCTTATTCAACCTTTTTATTTTATGCTACATTACTTTTGGGCATATCTCCTTTTTGCATAGTGAGAATAATGCAGTAGTCAAGATCACAGAATGTTTACAAATTGCTTATTACAATGTAACCTGGCATGTAATAATATTAATAAGTTAACTTAGGTCACTGTAAAACAGCTCATCTGGTTTATTCACAGCCACACATATGACCATGTGGCATACATTGTTTTCTCATAATATGAGTGCTAATTCATGCTCATTCCACTAAGATTAGGTTTTGTTTACATTACTCCATTTTAAAATTCATCACACTGTCTGGTGCAAATCATTTACTGGAAACATTTTCTAAAACAGTATGCTTACAAACTCATTACTTCTTCATGCCTGTCCTGAGTCTACCCATCTGTCTAAGTGCATACACTTATTAAAAGTTTTTTTTTTATTTAATATAATTTTATTAGCTCCTTGTAGCTGATTAATATGTTGCATTTAATGGCCATAACAATATATTCTCTGTCGCATTACCTTGCAAAAATGAAATTCCTGCATTTAGTTCTTATAAGGGTACAGAGATAGATATAGAGTGATTTTGGTTCCAGAAAAAAAAATATGTTAAAACTGCAAGAGATTATGCCTATACATTTCTTCAGCAACAGTTCATAAGATATGGTAGGTGAAGCTAGCAAAATAATTTAGGAATACTGGCAATTTTCATTCCTAATAATAATTATGTTGTGAGCTTAAACTTTTAACTTGAAAAAGTATTAGAAAGCTGAAACAAAATGTATCTTTTAACTGCTTTGTACTGTTGCACTATAGTGTGATGAATTTATCATACTCTTCATCTAACTGTATTGACTCCCCTACACAAACTCATGGTGAAATTGCCTGAGCTTATGTAGATTACCAAAAAAAAAAAAAAACAACAACAAAAAAAAGATGAATGGCATAATGTTGAATGCTGTTTCCCATAAGAAAGCATTGCTAGTACAATTTCTAATTGTGCACCAGCAATGATTCATTTATTTAGGGAGATTTCTCTCTTTTTTGAGTCGGTGCAACCATGGAGTTGGCATATATAAGTTCAGGGATGTGGAAGCTTGACCTCCACATTGGGGGATGCAGGGGGACTTGCCCTCCCTGCAAAAAAACAGATAAAAATATTTTTTCTCCTTTTTTACTTTTGGTCATTTATTTTCATCCTTTTGACATGTTGACTTTTAGGAAATCTACATTTCATAGTAGAACCCTAGCTATTACTTGAACAATTTGATAGACACTGCTAAATATATGAAGTCTGAATGGCTCAATGCCTATGCAATCTAGGCAAATGCTATCCATATGCTCCACTTGAAAATTTCATATTTTGGTGTGCAGTATCATTTGCCTCTAATTTTAAACTGCCTTTGAGCTTTTGTGCTGCATCTCTATTTATTGTGTGCATTATTATCTGCAAATGACACTGTGTTGCATAAGATTCTATAACATACTTAACCTATCTCCAGGGTAATAGAAGTCTGTGATGCTTTAGATGTTGTAATATTACTGTAAGCTACAACTCATCTTAGGTGGTTTTATTTTTGCAGCTTTTACCTCTTCTCTTTTATTAGTCGTGACATCCCAATTTGCTGGGTCATAAGGTCTAAACTGTTGCTGGTGTAAGATGTTGCAGTGCCTACAGAATGCGTTCATTAGCAGTGAATCACATTCATGTACAAGAGGAGTCACACAGAATCAATAGAAGCCATGAATGTCTGAGACATGCTCTCTATTTCATTTTTATTGTATTGGTCTTGATATTACATTGTTGATTTTATATTCTCTGGTCTTATTTTCTGATGCATGTATTGTTTATTTTTAATACTGTTACTTCTGTTGTATTTTTTAAAGCTGGACCAAACACTTTCAAACCATTACAGATACCTCTGAATGCCATTTCATACTCAATCATGAAATGTGAATGAACACTAATGGGCCATATCTGGTTCCATACAAAATAATAGGGTCATGCTTTATATCTCATGATCTCTTATTGCATCATGCGGTTTTCCTCTGCAGACTAATATTTGCAGGGGCAGTAAAATTATATTTGTAATATAACAATATTTACCAGTGCGTTTAAGATTTGCATTTGCTATCAAGCTGTGCATACACTAATTCTGAGTTTGTTTAAACTGTACCTTTTTTGCATTGTTTGCATTTATAGTGTTTATATAAGCACATTTTTGTTAAACCTGATAATCACTCCATTAAAACTGTTGAAGTCAAGCACCAGATGTTAAATCCCGTAAGATGTTTAAACTAAAATAAGTGCTATGCATTATAATCATAATTTATTAAGACACTAATGTATGAGATAGAGGTTTAATTTGTAGACAGATGTTTACCATGTTATATAACTATAGCAATATGTGTGACAGTTACTTTGAGTTATTACATTTTCACAAACATCAGCTAAATGTACAAAAACTTTGTAGTGAGAATTAAACACTATGTGTGGTATTCATAGTCCCTCAGTTCACATATGTGCATGGATAATCAGTGAAGAGCAGCACCGCACCTGTAAGTAAATGAGCCGAGCATCTATGAATGATGCTGATTACGGAAAAGTGAAGTGCCGGGCAGAGACATGCATAACATATTTTGCTGTCCAAAATAATTGTAAAATGCTTTAAAAGTAGCATGTTATAAGAGGTGAAAGCTGCATGAGCATAAAGTGTTGATTTCTTTTGGCTATTTTGAGCTTATAAGTTAGCATGAGCCTGCAGAATCCCATACATACCAGTAACAATTTCCTGAGGAAAGTGGCAAAGATTTGTTTAACAACAGAGATGCAGCACTGAGACAGACTGCTACCTTTTTCAGTGGCATTTTTATTTATTTATTAGTTAAATGGAAACCATCCTACAGAATAATACCTGTAGAGTTTGTTACCTTCATTTTTTGGGAGTTGAGGAGGCATTTACTGGTATGTATATGTGCATAGATAATACATGTGTGTATATGCTTTACTTTTTTTTCTATTCACATTACTTGTATTAATTTGGGGTAAAATCTTTTAGTGTATGTTGTGGTTTCATCCATTAATAATTTTTAAAGAAGATGGGAAGTGTTTAGCACTAACTTTATTTAACTTTGTTCTTTTTAATTTCACCCCTTTTACATTAAGTATAGGTAAGTTTATTAAAATGTGATAGTATTGATGATGCAGTGGTAGTATTGCAGAATTACTAATATTGCACAAAGATATACAAAAGATACAGCATTCATTGATATGACTCTGTTATGCTACTACCTCATGCATGTTCCAGGGCTATGCACCCTTAAACTACAGTTCTGTAAGTGAAGTTACCATAACAGTAGGTATTCAAATAATCCCTGCTGCAGTAGCCTTTACTATATGGGTTATAGCCTGTCAAGGATATAACAGCTGGCCAGCTTCTGAAGCTTCAAACCACCTTTCATGTGCCCAAGTTTTCAAGCAGCTGAAGCTGAGCTGACTAAAAAGACCGGTTTGGGTCCCAAACACTTCAAAGCATTCATGCTAAGAGAGAGAAGGGCTGAGCTCTAAAAAGAAATGGTAGGAACAACAAAAAATAAATGTCCACACCCTGGTATAAGCAACACATGAAAAATAACGGGGATGGAGGGAGGGAGTGGTTCCTGCAGCAATGATCATTCAATAATCTACAGTTATGGCATGTTTACTTACATAACTGCACTCTGTTCATCATATTGATCACTGCTGCAGTACCTTTAATTATATAGGTAGATTACCCTAGCTTACTACATTTGGAAAGTGAAAGGGGAAGTATCTAAGAGCACATGGAGAATGGTTCTAACAAAGCCTGATCCAGACCTAAAGAAGGAATCAAGTTTATACTGATTTGTAAAATTATGCACAGAGAACCAAGTTGCAATGTGCAGAATATTTCTAGAATACAATGCTATCCAAAAAGCCACAGATGAAGCTGAGGCCCTAGTAGAGTGGGCCTTGCCCCTGCCTGGAATATTTTTTATTTTGGTGAGTATAACAAAAGATAATAGCCTTATAAAACAATTTGGAAATAGTTTGTTTTAACACAGGGTGGCCCTTCTTCTTACATTCACAAGAAATGAACAATTGAGCTGAAGATCTGAAAGATTTAGTTCTGTCCATATAGTACCTAAGTTGTCTGTGGATATCCGAGATATGCCCCAGATTTAAGAAAATTAGTGTACACATAGTGTAAAGCCTACACAGAAGGTACCATGGCCGTGTGTGAGGTACCCCCTCTGTAGCGCACCATGCATAATAATGAAGGCTCATTACTGAGGAAGAGCCATGGAACATGGTTATTGAATCAGTATAAGGAGTGTGTTACTGTGTCCAGAGATTAGTAACACACCCCCTGCACTATGAAAGTGCAGTATATCAATGCATGCATATATATTAAATTTATTTATTTATTTATTTTTTATGTTTTCTTTTAGCGGCATGGTGCACAGCAATTGACATGTGCCAGACATCTAAAAATAGAAACTGGATACATTTATTTATGAATGAAAAGGTCAAGTGTAAGTATAGCTGAGCATGTTTGCATGGCTCGTTGCGGTGCTCAGTGGTGCTTAAATATAGCACAGAGGTATATGTAAAAGTATAGCAGAATTCTACATGCCCACATAGCTAAATGGTTAGAGTGACAGCCTAGTGTGCAGCAGGTGCAGGGTTTGAATACACAGACAGATTTTTATACATTTATTTTCAAATACAAATGACACCAATTATTTTTAAATCCTGATTTGCTGCGCTCAGCTAAGCTCTGCTAAGCACAGCTGAGCCTTGTCAAGTACTGCTTAAACAAGAAATGTTTTAGCACCGGTTTGCGCAGTGCTAAGCAGTGCAAAGCACTGCTCAGCATTTGCTAGTCTAAGCACTTGTCAGCTCAGCTAAGCTGGTTTGCACACAGCTAAGCATTGCTAAGCATTGCTAAGCAAGTTTAAGCACTGCTGAGCTCGTCTAAGCTGGTTTGTGTGGTGCCAGGTGATGCACTGCATTTTTAAAAATGGCCCAGTGATGTGCAAGGGTGGGAAAACAGACTTATTTAAGTGCAACAAGTAGGAATATAGCATAACCTGTGAGGTTTGAACTGTGCAGGAACTATGGAAGATGTTGGAGAGGGTGCACACTTCTAGGAGCAGTGGTGGGTCATTCTGGAGTCCAGGATCATGGTTGGACTCCTAGTAAAATACCATGATGTCTGGCTGCTGCAAGGCCAGTGCCAGGATTGGACTATAAATCGGAGGCCTGGGACCGGCTGGCATGCAATCTCACTAGTGCAACAGGTATCCGCCGTATAGATGAGCAGGTCTGTCACCATTTTGACAATCTGAAGCATCAAAAGAGGAGACTTCTAGATGTCTGGGTCCAGGATTTTTAGGATGGGAATGCCCCACAAGTTTGTAAGTACTGTTAGCATTGCTTTACCAATACCTATTCTGAATGTGTGATAAACAGGTTTGCATAATGGTGTGCTTCTCTCTCTACAGCTGCAGAGGAGAGAGCTCACAACCTAGAGGCCCATGCAGGGTGCCTGGCTAGGTTGCACTGTGACTGTGGTGAGTACAGATTAATGTGTAGTCTATAGTCAAATACACAAGATAGAGTAAAGCAGTCACTGCCAGTAGGTACATACTGCACAGATTTGTGTAATGCAATGAATGTGGATGTGGGGCTGTACTGCAATAACTGTCTACAGCAAGGTATTGTTGTGTTCCATATACTATGCAATGTTATGTTACTGGGTTATTTGCAATGTTCTGGCATGCTGTTATAACTAACTAAATGTTATGTTCATTACTAACCTAAACACATTGAAATACCTCAACACCACAGCTTGATTGGGTAGGCTAGTTCTGGCACAGGATAATGCATTATGGTTATGAGAACTGCCTGTGCCAGACTGAGGGCAGACTGGCCAACCTGGAGGGGCAAGGTGGTCCTGGCTCCGAGCCTCCACCACAGCCATCTTTGGGGCAGTAAAGGAGCAGTGTTGATTGCCAGTGGGTGGGGAGCTCAGTCACACTGCTGCCATCTGGGGACACATGGATCTGTGATTCCATAGCACCCTCCCCATCCAAGGTGTTTATCCCCCTCATGTGTTGCACACTGCCCCTGTATCCTGTCTTGTCTGTCTTGTCTTTCTGCAAATGCAACCTCTCCTACCCAACTTATCTCCCCACATGTGCCTATATCCCTTCCCCAACATTCCATTCTCTCCTTAAAAAAAGGCCACCTGTCCCTGTCCTGCAAAAAAATATTGCAACATACATAGCTCTCCATTTCACACTTGCGCCCAATGGACACAATTAATTATTACATGAATTAATCAACACAGTTATGTTGCCCTCACTCTTGTCCCTGGGGTGTGAGGCTCCAAATTCCAAATTCTGTAAACTTGAACAGCTGTTGCTGTACAAGAAATGGAGAGTTATGGTGCTTTCCTACGTCAGTCTTGCACATCCCTACCTACCTTTCAGTATGATTTTCCCCCTGCTTTTTCCCATTTCACTAGTTTCCTATCACTCTTTTTTCTTTTCTTTTTTTATAATTAGCTCAGGTTTAAGTGGAGCTAAGAGGAGTGCTATACCATGCAAACCCACTTAAAAGTGCCTTAATCATCTTATGTGTTTCTGACAGTGTTAGGTACATCTGCAAAATAATCACCCTTGCTACGTCTTGCACCCAGGCTCCTGTCAACTACAGCACAGTGCATTAGCCCACTAGGACACTTAGCTCTGAACTAAAACAAGTGTTTCACCAATATTTCCTGATTGCCACTGGCACACTGCACGTACATATAATGGATAAATTGGCAGTGTACATGGGACTGTGAAGCAGCCACTGCACCAGTACACAGCCAAATAAATAATAATGGATGTACATGAGGCCTGGTATAGCAGGTATAGCTGTCAACTGTACAGACTGTTGCAGAATGTCCACAGTTGTGCCCCCTAGGTTTGGCATTGTTTTCACAAAAGCATCTATGCCTCCTAAACTACTGGCAGTTCATTAAAGATTGAGGTTAAAAGATCATGACAGACATTTCAGTGTCACACTTCATACCTATCAGAAAACTCATGTTAATGCAATTCTGGTGTCACAGACTGTATGTGTGCCCATATATCTTATAAATACAACTGCAGCAACAGTGACTCAGTAGATCAGTCTGTTAAATGCCTTGCATACAGTACATTTTGCCACCCACAGTCCTGGGTTCGAATCCAGTGTGTTGCACTTCAGTTACATTCTTGTGAATGCAGCCAATAATGACTGAGTCATGCAATTTTCACCAAAACAGGTTGCTGTTACTGAATTAACTGCTACTCATGGTAGCAAGTCAAAAGCCTGTAGGTAAGGGCACACTGCACATATTGCTATAGACTACCTATATCTCACCTACACTCTTTGATTGGCACTGTTAGATAACAGATGTACCTTAACCACATGCCTTGGCTGGACTGTTATGGGTACCCTCACCCTGGCTCTGCTGTAACGATAGAGCTCATACTGCTCCCTCAGGGACACATACAGCTTGCTGTCCTCCAAAGTGTTCACACTCCCCGCTATGAGTCTTAGGCAAAAAGCAGCAGCTGCAGACTGCAACATATGCAGCTGTATGTTAAGCTATCTGCCACATACCTACCATACCTCTCAACCCCCTAGAACATGGGATCTACACAACACCGATACAAAAAGGGGTGGGGCAAAGGTCAAGTGACATGGACATGTGTCACTGTCTGCCCCTACAAACATTCAGAGCTGATAGACTAGCAACTACTGCAGCAGCATGCATATTATGATGGTTATGACGTCTGACACTCACATGTCTCTTCCTCCTTATTGACCTCATCCCAGAATGTTTAACACTAAACTGCAATATAATCACAAAGTCATTTGACAATGGCCAAATATAGCATGCAAAACTGTGGGCATACCTCTTAAATCTCAACAGTGAACAGTAATTGTACCTACCGTCTGCAATGCTGTAGTCTCCACACCTCATTAATGTCCATCTAACAGACTACGAAAGGGTCCAAGGACTACATGGAGGCTTTAAATATTGCTCTGTTGTGACATGTCATTGGCTAAAGAAAGTGGTACCCAGCTGTCCTGGATGCAATTAGCAAGTCTGAGTCACAGATTGGTGCACAGACCATCACCTATTATTGAGCCTTACCTACAAAAGGCAAGCAGCTGCCTATGGAAAACAGGTATGTAACTTGCTTTACCAAGACAGACTGTGATTTCAGAATCATTTTTCTTGAGAATTTGTGCACAAACAGATTACATCACTCTACCAGGTATGCAATACAAGTCTCCATATAATGGAACGCAGATGGGAGGATGCAGTTATGGGGAATAGGGATTGCAACAGTAGGCCTGTAGTACATCTCTTGGAATTACATGTTGCTGATAGTCTGCTGTCCAGCAACTACATGCATGCCTCTCAACTGTGCCTGCTGTGACTGAAATCAAAGATATGGCCCTCTCACTCCCTCCTACAATGGTTGTCTCCTGTACGAATGCTACTGGATTATGTGTTAGACATAATGACAGTAAGTAAGGGTGGTTACAGCTGTCATATCATATGAATCATTCAGCTACTATCAGTATGTGAATGTCACACAAGAATATTTTAGACATTGTACAGGTGTCCTGACTGTCCCTGATGTACTCTGGCTAGGTCACTGTTTTGTCGACATTCATATCTCATCACTTGACAACTGTGGCTAGCATACCTGGCAACCCCCTAAAGCAGGAATTCAGGTCATAGCCATTATTTGTGGGGGGGGGGGGCACAGGCCCAACCTCAGCGACAGAGTGTACATATTGGTCATACCAGGTAAGGGTATGAATACAGCAACAGACATTATTGTGGCATAACTGTTTTCTGAGGGTTATGGCTTGTGACAGCCAGATTCTCTACATTATGAGAACAACCAGCAATTATTGTTCAACCATTTGCCAGACATCCACATGTTTCTGGCAAAAGGACCACATATATCAGGCACACATACATATTCTGCAGACATCTATGTACTGATGAAGGAGGATGCCTACAGGGAAGATACCCTAAAGCACATTTGCATTGCTGTCTGTCATTGTGGCACATGGATGTTGCTGAACTGTCCCTATATACTTGTAAAAACACACATCTATTTGTCTGACAGTGGCTGTATGACATTGTACTTGGACATTGTCCATAGGGCACACACCACAGTACACAGCATTGATGGGAGTGGAGACATACACCACACTCCATCATGACACACAGGGACATAGCCAATGTTGCTACTATGTTGCTGATAGCCACATGCATGCTGTTTTGATAGATGGAGTCTGATGTGGGAGGTAGCAGTGGATAGTGCAGGCCAATTTGAATGTGCAGGGTCTGCACATAGTGGATAGCAATGTATGTGGTTCTGTGATATGTCCCCTCTTCTTGTCTTTCAGACAGGATGTATAGACAGAGGCACCAGCTATTTTCAGCTGTTGAAAATAATGTTATCCTTGATGGCCTCAGACTGCATCACAACATTCTGCTGTCCAGGAGTCATCAGAATCATGAACAATGTGCAGCACTGTGGGCTGACATCATCAAGGCAGTCAATCAGTCAACCATGTAGAACTGCCGGACAGACGCTATGAGCAGGTCCGACACCAGGCAACAGATATGGTAAATGCTGATGGCAAAGGGCTGCTGCTGTGGCCAGGGACTGTGTTGCCACCAGTAGAAAGCCTGCAGCAGAACAACCACTCTTGACCACAGAAGAATTCATGGTGAACCTGGGACCAACCACAAGTTCCCAAGTATCCATCGCTCCATACATCGTCCACAGCAGAGGAGCGTCCAGGTAAGTCTCCTGCATTCATCACTGTAATACTGTATCAGTCATTGTGGCAGCCTCTACATATCAGTACATGGATGTCAGGTCAATCTGCATTTGCTTTTAAATGCACACTTGTGCACACATACTCAGAATGTCAGCAATGTAGGCAGTATTACAGTACCTACTGTACATGTTGATATCTGCACATATTATCCTGTATCAATGCCACATTTGGTATTGCTGACAATACCTCTCTCTCACATTTCCATAGGTATGTCAGGTGTGGCTGGAGTCCAACGCCTTGTACCCAACGAGTGTGATACTGTTTTTATGGATCATATATACCCTAAGAATGTTAACGGCTGCCATTTTGCTGTAGACACAACTGATATGCTTTGCCAGAGCACAATACTTGTATGTTCAGTTTCAGAGGGGTTAACTGAAGTGCATTGGATTTGTACTCACAGTAGTGTATTTACGGGAGCAGTAACATATTTGCACTTATTTTTGTGAAGGTTTATGCAGTCTGCTATACAGGAGGCAATAATATGCTCAAGATGGGTGCACTGTATTTTAGGTGTAGGTCTATCACATACACTGATATATCACTTATCTCACAAGTGTATATTA